>NW_020838055.1:653598-780723 GCF_003676395.1 Aethalodelphis obliquidens
TGTGTGTGTGTGTGTGTGTGTGTGTGTGTGTGTGTGTGTGTGTGTGTTGAGGGACAGGGTAAGGAACACAGGGAACCAGGAAGGGAGGAGACGGAAGAGCATCCTTCCTGGAGACACTTGGCCTATGTCCCTCCATGGTCCTATGGGAAGGCAGGACAGTGTCCTCTAGAACAGGGTTTTGTACCACCAACACAAGGCCCATCAGGGTAAGCTGACTTATCACAGAGTACCAGGGTTTGCCTGGGGCCCACTCTGGTGGTAGTGGAGCAATCCCTGATAACATCAGGTTTGTAATGCATATCAGAGGTCTCAGAAGAGTCGGGAGGAAAGCGCTGGGATTCACCATTGTCTGCCCTGTTGTCAGTTTTCTCCGCCACTGCGGGGACCAGTCAGTCAGTTACCCCTGTGTGAAGCAGGGTCCTTTCACAACTCTTTGGCCCCGATCTTTCATTTGGAGGCTGCTGTTCATTGTGAAGTGTGAGCGTGTGCGTGAATGCCTGTGTGTATGCATGCCACACACGTATCGATGCCTCTTAGCAAACACCTCTGGGCATCTTTGTACTGCATTATGGGCATTATGCCTAAAGCAGCAAACCAGGAAACTAGGCCTGCGCTCAGCTCAGCAAACTGCTCATTGAACTGATGGCATCCACAGTGGAAGATTCTAACACATTGCAGGCTGTTTGCCAAGTCTGACGGAGCCATGAATTGTGCTTTTTTCACCGTCTCTACCAAAGATTAATTTTGAGGAGCATTTTTGAAAAATGTCCCACTGACATCTCCACTTCTACACCAAGGCTGGCAGCTGTCTATTAAAAGGAAACATTACAACAAAGCCAAAGAGAGTCCGGGACCAGGGGGTCTTATCATCTGGCCCAGAGGTCCTCAGTCCTGGCAGTTCATTAGAATCATGGGAGGGTTGGGGGGAGAGATTTTAAAAGCCAGTGAAGGACTTCCCTGGTGGCACAGTGGTTAAGAATCCGCCTGCCAGTGCAGTGGACGCGGGTTTGAGCCCTGGTCTGGGAAGATCCCACATGCCGCAGAACATCTAAGCCCGTGCGCCACAACTATTGAGCTTGTGCTCTAGAGCTCGCGAGCCACAACTACTGAGCCCGTGTGCCACAACTACTGAGCCTGTGCTCTAGAGCTTGCGAGCCACAACTACTGAGTCCGTGTGCCACAACTACTGAAGACCGCGTGCTTAGAGTCCGTGCTTCACAGAGAAGCCACCGCAATGAGAAGCCCGCGCACCGCAACGAAGAGTAGCCCCCGCTCGCCGTAACTAGAGAAAAGCCCACGCACAGCAATGAAGATCCAATGCAGCCAAAAAAAAAAAAAATAAAGCCAGTGATGCCCCAGCCCCACCCTGACCAGCAGAATCAGAAGCCCTAGGGGTGAGGTTTCTAGAGTGGGGCACATGTATTGTTTCTAAGCTCCTCCGGTGACTCCCAGGTGTGGCCAGAACCGAGTACCTGGGATTAGTGCCAAGCTTCTCATTTTAGAAGCCTCCGGAGACGGAAAGAGGAGGGACTTTCTCGGCTGGTTTGTGGCACAAGAGCCCTCTGGTTCCCAGTCTGAAGTTCACCAGGTGGGCATGGGCCTGCCATGCCTTGGTGGCACAGGCATATGCCCGGTTCCAAACCTTAGGCTTCATCCTCACTGTGATTTCCCATAAAACACATGCCTAAGAGTTTCCGCCTTGATCGTTACTCACCTTTGTAGGGAAAATTGTGAAAGACTTTGAGATGGATCACACAGTCTCCCGAGCGTCCGCAGTGGAAATGTAGGAGTTTTCTGGTTATTGGATTCCCGGGGTCTCTGGGCCTTTCCTTGCCTTTGAGCTGTGTTACACTCTGTAAGTTGCAGAATCTTGACGGCAAGGCCCGTGATTCCTGTCCACAGCAACACAAACTGTGTCTGGCAGAGATTGACCAGTTTTGCACCCATTAAGCAAATTTACTTCAGCATTTCTGATGGCCTGCATGTGGATGGTTCTTTGCTGTCTCCCAGTTGTAACATCTTATTGGTCTCTTATTCAATGATGAATTAAATAAAATCTTTGACCTGTGTTTGCGTTTTATCTGTCAAGAGTTGTGATCACACCTTCTTTTAAAAATTATCTTTGACTTTTGGCTCCTGTAACTGTTTCTTAATATTTGCTCTACCAGTGGCTGCTTAACTAGCTGGCAGTTCCTTAATGGGCTGAGTTTATTGTCAAATTATGACAAACACAAACACTCAGGAAGACAGCTGCTTTGGGATTTTGCTTGTTCTAGCATTTAAGGCCCTTGTGGTCTGGTCTGTGTTTTATTGCTTCCTACTTCCTTATCACAGTGAGACAATTTGTCTCTTCCCCATTCACTCCCTGGAACCTCCTTTCCCCACTCACTTCGTGCATTTAAATTCTGTCCAACTTTTAGGACCCAGCTCCAATGCCTCCTCTTCCAGGAAGCCTTCCTTGTTCCCCAAGCAGGAAAGAACCGTTTCTCCTGAACTAGGCATGCCCTACCTTCTCACATAAACAATGAACCACTGTCTGCGATTCTGGTGCTGCCAGTAAACCAGGCCCTAGAGCAGAGTTGCTGAAGGAAGCTCTGAGTTCCATCAGAAAGTGAGTGTGGTGGCATTCCTGTTGTGGGTAAACATACAGCTTCCTCCCCACTCACAGGGAGCAGTTGGAGACCCAGGCACGTGCCTGAGCAGCTTCTCGTGGACGCCAGAAGTGACTTGCCTTTGTGCAGTTAACTTACTGCTGCCAGTAACTGCTTTCAGCAGAAGGAGGTGCCAGGGTGGCCCACGTCCTGCCCCTGCGAGTCCTCAAGGATGTCTGCATGAGCCTCGGCGCGTGGACACAGCACAGTGGGGGCCGGGTTCTTATCCAGTCCGTCCCCTCCTTCGTTGGGGAAGAGAAAATTGGGGTCAGAGAGGGAAAGAGACTTCTCGAGGTTGAAAACCTAGCAGTTGAGCTGAATCCATGGCTCCTGAATCCAGATTAGGTTAGCCTTACACATCTGTTTGTCTGGTTGGTTACAGTGTGTGTGAGAGCGTACTGTATATATGTGTGTGAGTGTGTTTTCCCATTTCATTTATGAGAATAATCTAGCCTGAAACACCGTGAAGATGTATTTCTGTAGGTACACACACATGCACACACACCGGCACGTGCACACACTCACTTCTTGGGTCTTATTGATACTTTATTAAAACATAATATCGGGATCTTATTGAGAGCTCACATGCACTTACAAGGCCAGGCCAAGGCCCGACTGATTTGATCAGTAAAGATAAAACAAGCTACTTCTAGGTTCAGACAATTTATTCCCTTTGTGAGCAACAAAAAGGACATGCCAAAGGTGCCTTTGTCCCCGTCCCACACCCCAAAAGGGACAACACTGAAACAAAAGGGCCGATGACTGCAGTGTAAGTTATGGGATGCTAAGTAGTCAATCCTGGACGTGGCTAAGTGGTCATGAGTCAGCAGCTCCCTTCAGAGGGGTGGGGCAGAGAGTCCTCACCTCATCAGAGATGAGAGACTGTCTCGTGTCCCGGAGACAGCCCTAGAGCAGTTCCTTGCACGCCGTTCATCCTTTGTCCCAGGAGGATCCCAAGGTGTTTCACACGCCCAGACAGACCTCCGCCTCCGGATGGTGCAAGTTCTCCCGGGCACCTCGGCCAATTCCCCATCTGCCAACAAGCAACAATGTTTAGTTCATTTTTAGTTGTGGGAACAACATGACAGCCACAAAAAATTTCAAAGACGGTAACCTGGTTTGTTATCATTCTAGAACAGGTATTTTCACTGATATTTTCCCTTCGAGATTTTGTCCAGATTTATACACATTTTTTAGAGTTGTGATCATAGAGTGTAAACCAGTATTGTATCCTTTTTGATTTAATATTGTGTCATAAATTCACCCTAGTTTGTAGTCTTCTTCATAATAATCATTTTCACAGTTACATAGCTGTCACCTGAGCCGTTCCTCGGTTTGATGGCAGGGAGCGAGTGTCTCCGTGTCTCGGGTTTGTTGGTTATTACACGTGGCCCCAGTGAATGTCTTTGTGCCTGTGTGCTTTTCTCCCTCTGCTGAGTTGTTTCCTTGGTGTTCGTTCCCAGAAGCAAGCATTCATGGCACGATGCGTGGGCGTTTATGTGGTTTGTTAAAGTTCTTTCTTGACATGCTCCACCCTCGGCAGCGGGTGTGTTCGGTTGCCATGGAGATGTGTGCTGTGGGTCTCCCTCTCGCACCTCGGCTCTGCCCACCCAAGGTGGCCAGGCCCCCCGACTGGATGCTCTCAGGAGCCGTTGGCACAGCATGGGTGGGGGGAGGGTAGGCATGGCCTTGGCCAGCAGCCATGTGCCATGTGTCTGGACACCATGTGTCAAGTGGCCTGAATGAGGAGAAGCTGGCGCCTGTCTGTGGCTCGAGAGAGGCGGAACAAGAAGGAAGAAAAAGGGTGCTGGACTTGGGGGGTCAAGTGACGTCTCTTCGGCACCTTCCAGGATAGGCTATGAGGCAGGGGGAGGCCAGGCTCTGTGTCCTCACCCCAGGCCGTTTTAGGCCCAGAAAGTAAGATTTTGTTCATTTTGTAAAGACTAAATAAACTCCATCCTGGAGTCATGGGGAAACCAGTTCGCCATGTTCACGGCCCCTACTGCTTTTTAGCTGTGTGAGTTGGAAAACGATGGACAAGGTACGACCTGCTCCTCCCCAGAAGCCAATAGACCACAAGGGTGCCCTGGTCTTTGGGGTAGGGCTTGGGGGGCAGGCAGTCCTGAGGCTGATGGGGATTATGCCCAGCACAGGCCTGAGCTCAGAGGAAGGCAGCTGGGGGCCGGATGGGGTCCACTGACAGAACAGGGCTGGGATGTGCAGGTCATGGCCAGAACAGGTGACTCTTGAGTGTTGTGACCTAGTGTTTATGTACCTGAGTTGGCGGTGCACTTAGGGAAAAAACACAACAAAAATAAGAATACACGCCACTGCCCATCCCACCTTCCCAAAACCCAACATCCATGCCTGTTAAAGGTTGTGAAGGGATTTTATAGTGAAATCTCACACATTTATTTAGACCCCATCTGGGAGAGTCTGTCTAACAGAGTTAGTGAGATCCTGCGTCCAGAACACCAGAAAGTGCCATTTCATTCCTTCAGGTAAATGGAGCAACTAGAAATGAGCCCAGAGCTGCGGGACGGAGGTTCTTAGTGAGTAAATCAGTGATTGGTGATTCATCCATCAGTGAGTTCACACCTGAAGTGCGGCAGGGTTCTTGGTGGTGGTTTTGTTTCTCTTACCAAGTCTAAGCACTGCCTCTGAAATCATGTTAACCTTTTTCATGGACTTTGTATATGCCACCTCACCAGCCCAGCCTTTGGAGATGCCCAGATTCTGAAACAGTTGAGCCTGAGTTAGGGAGGTCTCCCTTTAATTCATGGCAGGCACGCTTTCTTAAGAGTCTTCTCAATATTTGTAAGTAATTCGCAGGTGAGCTTTCTAGCTTACTTTCGGCCTGACCCTGCCCGATCCTCTCACTCGCAGTAGCTCACTAAATCCTTATTAACAGCCCAGTGAGTTCAGCACTGTTATTACTCTCATTTCACAGACGAGCAGAGGCTTGGAGAGTTTAGTTTGCTTGTGGTTGGTTATATCGATGTTAAATAGCCTGGTTGGCGCTTGAACCCAGGACCGTGTGGACCCACAGCCCTTGCTTGCAGCCACCGTATCAAATTAGCTTTGCTTAGAGATCTCAGGTTCATCTCTGCCTGGGGGCTATGTGACAGCAAAGGTTGGGTTTGGGGATACTTTTGACTTGTGAATGCAGAAGAGTGGCCTTGTACTTGGAATAGGGGAGCTAGAATTCAGTAGTGGGTGGGATGTACCCGTAGGAGAGAAGTGGATTAAGGGCTTTGATTAGAGGTCTGTTCCTTTTTAAGGGCTTTGATCCCTGAATTTCTGAGCTGTTGAGTCATCCCAGTATTCCTCATCAGATTCAGCATTTGTGTGCGAGCTGAATGAGTCAGCTGGATCTAGGGAAAAAGCTGAAGATCAAGAAAGTGAGGAAGGGACAGTGGGCAGATACAAAGGAAATCAGCGGGTGAGGGTGGAATCAGGAAACGACCAAAATAGACGGAGCTGGGCAAAGGGCTGTGCGGGTTGCAGGAGAGCAGAGGGGTGGCTTTTACTTGACGTGTCATCAGACGGTCACTTGTCCCTCTCCAGCAAACCCAGTTCTGCTGCGTGCACCAGAATTGGGACCAGACTTGGTTTCCCAGGTCAGACTTTGTTGATGCAGTGAGAAGCCATGATGTCCCCGACAGTGAGAGAACATCAGCTTCTTCGTGCCTGTGACATTAAAGGAGTCTGGAATTTTTAAGCTATGTTGTGAGGGTAACTCCAGTGCAACCTGTATCATTAATTGCCACACCTGCATTCCAAACACTTTTCTTATATTTGCACACGCATAGTTTGGGTGGAAATCTGCACCCTTTACTTCAATAATCCCAGACCAACGGTGAGACTCGGTGGTACCCAGTGTGTCCTCAACCCTAAGAGCAGAATGGAGGGTGCTCTGACACGCCGGGGCTCATCACACCCTGATAAGCACATGACGTTACACTGGGTGCCTCATCTCAGACCCAGAACCCTGGATTTAGGGAGTGAGGTCTTTTACGGAAAACTGAGCTTTACTCTGGCACCACAGTTACTGCTTGGGCCTCCTTTGTGCCCTCATCTTGCTAAGGGCATCTCTTCTCTCTTAAATATTCTGTCTCTCAAACGTTCTCTTAAACGTCTGTCCCCACCTCTGGCCCTGCGATGGTTAATTTTATGTGTCAACTTGACTGGACCATGGGGTGCCCAGAGTTTGGTCTAACCTCATTCTGGGTGTCTGTGAAGGTTTCTTGATGGAGTAACAATTGGTAGACTGAGTAAAGCTCTCCCTTATGTGGGTGGTCCTCACCCAGTCAGTTTTGTTCAATAGAACAAAAAGGTAGACACTTCTGGAGTGAGGGGACTTCCTCCTGCCTGACTGCCTGGAACAGGGACACCAGTTGTTTCCTGCCTTTGGGCTGGAGCTACATCATCACTGTCCGGGGCCTCCAGCCTGCTGACTGCAGATCTTGGGACTTGTCAATCCCCACAATCATGGGAGCCAATTCCTTATAGCCGATCAACCTCCCTCCCTCTCTCTGTCTTCCTCCTCTGCCTTCCCCGTATATATACTGGCAATTTCGTCTGCACCCAGGCTTTCTATCAGTGCTCTGATGCCTCTGACACGGGCTGTACTATGAGCCACCGTTTGCAGAATATTTGCTCGGTCATCTCACGCCCCTCATTTGCTTCCCAGCCACACTCATTTGCACAAGAGGAAGTGGAGCCCCAGAGCGGTTGCGTAGCTGGTCTGTGGGGGACTGGGGTCCCGGGTCAGGTCCAGGGGGCTCCACAGTCTATGTTTTTGCCACCTCTCTGGTCCTCACCTTTACCGAACACCAGCCCCAGTCCCGAGAAGCTTGTTCCACCTGTAGACATCCTGATTCCTGAAGTCTACAGAGCAGAGGCCCGCGCGTGCGTGACGAGCATCCCAGGGGGTCCGATGCGGTCAGCTGGGATCTTGTCTGTGGCCGTGTGACTGGCCTCACCCCCACCCACTTACCTTCATTTGTCCCGCAGCTCCCTGGCTGCTTTTCTGAGCTCTAGACGTGCACCGTCCAGTAGGATAGCCACGGCCGCACGTGACTTTTGAGTGCTTGAAACGTGGCTAGTGTGACTGTGGAGTTGACATTTTTATTTCATTTTAATTAATTCAGTTTAAATTGAAAGAGCCATACGTGGCTAGTGGCTACCATATTGGACATTGTAGGTAAAGTCTCTACTCCTAAGCCATAGTTCACTTATTAATAAGAAACAATCAGTAAGTTTATTGTTTTTACTTTATGCATCACAAAGGCAATATAGTCACATTGTAAAAAAAAATACATGTGGAAGAAGAAAATCACCCATAACCCCAAACCAAACCAAAACAAAACAAAATAATGTTGGCTATACCCACATGGACATCATTTTTGCCAGGTTGTCATCACAATACTTGCTTTTATGTTCTGTTTGTTCCATTTAGAAGTACGTCATATGCTTCTTCCTCATTGCTCTGTGGTCTTGTGTTGACTTGATGACTCAAAGCCAATGCAATCTTCCTGCCAGTTAAAGTTTAAAGGGGAAGAGAATCCTTATTACCACATGAGCCAGGCGTGGATCCTGTGATCAGGTTTTCAAGCACCAGATGCACCTCCGGGGCACTGAGCAGCCTGGGAGTCTGGCAAATCCATTGCCGGGACAGACCGTGCAAGCAGCAGCCCCTGCAGTGTCCACTGTTGGTGGGTTTGCAAGCCGGCGGGGGCCCGGGGGCCCCACTGGGGGAAGACCCTCTCTGTTCCTCCTGTGGATCACTGCTGTCCCTCCTGACTGCCTCAGGTCCTCTTTGCTGCCCTGCCCACCTCCATCCACACAGCTGGCCTTTGAGCACAGCTGTGAGGGGACCACTCCCCTGCTCTGAGACCTCAGCCACTTCTTCTCATGACATCATAGTCTGATTCCTTTACTTGACATTGAACACATTCCTTCAAGTAGTTCCAACCCTTTCTTGTGTGCTCTCTTGCCACTGTCTCCTCCACCCTGTGTCCTTCGGAACCTCCGGCCACACTAAACATCACCCACCCTTTCCTACCCGTCTTGTCGCCCTCACACTTCATCCCACCAGGTACGCATCACTCTGCAAGCGATGTCCTCCATTGTGATCTCTGCTGTGGCTCCTCTGATGCAGGTTTCGTACACACCTTGTTCATTTACCTGTCTTGTGGTGTTTTGAATTATGATTAGATTGAAACTATTGGCAGGGGTCTATGCCTCCCCCTCTGTGGTCAGTTTTGTGAGAGCGGGGACAGTGTTTAACTGACCTTGATTTACCCTTGATCTGCCACCTTTAGTATAATGCAGGGCACACAGTTAGCACTGAGGAAATGTTGGAGGGCATAAAGGTGGCATTATCCATTACCCTGTACCCATAAGCTTTCACTCCCCATTCCCTGTCCCTCTTTTTCTGGCCCTAAGCAAGCACTCCTGTATAGATTTGCCTACTCTGGATGTTTCATATAAATAGAGTCATATGTATGTGGTCTTTTGTAACTAGCTTCTTTTACTTAGCATAATGTGATCCAGAGTCATCCATGTTGTAGCACGTATCAGAACTTCATTCCTTTTATATTTATTTATTAAAATATTTATTTATTCACGAATTTATTTATTTTTGTCTGTGTTGGGTCTTCATTGCTGTGCGTGGGCTTTCCCTAGCTGCGGTGAGCGGGGGCTGCTCTTCGTTGAGGTGCGCGGGCTTCTCATTGTGGTGGCTTCTTTTTGTTTTGTTTTGTTGCGGAGCACGGGCTCTAGGCACGCGGGCTTCAGTAGTTGCAGCCCGCGTGCTCAGTAGTTGTGGCTCATGGGCTCTAGAGTGCAGGCTCAGTAGCTGTGGCGCACAAGCTTAGTTGCTCCGCGGCATGTGGGATCTTCCTGGACCAGGGATTAAACCCGTGTCCCCTACATTGGCAGGCGGATTCTTAACCAGTGCGCCACCAGGGAAGTCCCTCCGTTCCTTTTTATGGCTGAATAATAATCCATCGTATGGATAGACCACATTTTATTTATCCATTCATCAGTCAGTGGGCACTCGTTTCCACTTTTTGGCCATTATAAATAAGGCTGCTATGAAGATTCTTGTGCACGTTTCTGTGTGGACATATTTTTTCAGTTCTTTAGGATAGATATCTAGGAGTGGAATTGCTGTGTCATATGGTAACTCTATGTTTAACTTTTTTGAGGCACTGTTTTGCAAAATGGCTGCACCATTTTACATTCCCACCAGCAGTGTACGAGGGTTCCAGTATCTCCACATTCTTGCCAGTACTTGTGATTGTGTGACTTTGATTCTAACCATCCTAGTGAGCGTGAAGTTGAATCTCAGTGTGGTTTTGATTTGCATTTCCCTGATGACTGACATGGAGCATCTTTTCATGGCCTATTTGTATGTCTTATTTGGATAAATGTCTATCCAGATCGCTTACCCTTTTTTTTTTGGCTGCACCGAATGGCATGTGGGAACTCAGTTCCCCGATCAGGGATTGAACCTGCGCCCTCTGCATTGGAAGCTCGGAGTCTTAACCACTGGACTCTCAGGGAAGGTCCCCCCCTTAGCCATTTTTAATTGGGTTATTTGTCTTTTTATTATTGAGATCTAATGGTTCTTTATATGTTCTACGTGTAGATATCCTGTTAGATATATAATTTACCAATGTTTTCTGTTATTCTGTGCACTGTTGTTTCACTTTCCTGATGTTATTATTTGCAGCACAGAAGTTTTCAATTTTGATATAGTCTAATCTATCTATTTTTTCTTTTGTTTCTTGTGGTTTTGGTGCTTTATCTCAGAAAACATAGACCTACCAAATGTCACAAAGATTCATGCCCTGAGAGCTATAGTTTTTAGCTCTTAGGTTGAGCTCTTGGATCTATTTTGAGTTAATTCTTGTATGTGGTTTGGGGTAGAAGTTCAGGTTCATTCTCTGGCGTGTGGATAGCCAGTTTTCCCAGCCCCGTCTGTTGAAAAGGCCGTTCTTTCTCAATTGGATTGTTGTGGCAAATTCGTCAAAAATTCATTGACCCTAAAATGTAAGGGTTTACTTCCGGTCTCTCAGTTTTCTTCCATTGCTGTAGTCAATTATCTTTTAAAGAGATTTAACTAATGAGAACAAAATCTTATTTTTCCATGCAGTTACTGTTTCTAGTCTTCTTCATTCCTTTGTTTAAATCCAGATTTTCATCTGGTACCATTTTCTTTCTCCTTAAAAGACTTCCTTTAGGGCTTCCCTGGTGGCGCAGTGGTTGAGAGTCCGCCTGCTGATGCAGGGGACATGGGTTCGTGCCCCAGTCCGGGAAGATCCCACATGCTGCGGAGCGGCTGGGCCCGTGAGCCATGGCCGCTGAGCCTGCGCGTCTGGAGCCTGTGCTCCGCAATGGGAGAGGCCACAACAGTGAGAGGCCCGTGTATCGCAAAAAAAAAAAAGACTTCCTTTAACTTTTTTTTTTTTTTCCTTTGGTAATGCAGAGCTGCCCGTGCAGAATTGTTTCAACTTTTGAATGTCTGAATTCAGCCGTACTTCACTTTGGTTTTAAAAGATATTTTTTGCTGTGTGTGGAATTCTAGGTCGATAGTTCTTTCATTTTTAAAAAATGTTGTTTCACTGTTTTCTTACTTGCTTTGTTTTCAGTCAGAAATCCAGTGCCATCTTTATCTTTGTCTCTTTGTATGTAACATGTCTTTTTCCTCTAAGATTTTCCCTTTATCGTTGATTTTGAGAAGTTTGATCATGATGTCCCTTGGTGCACTTTTCATGTTTCTTGTGCTTGGGGTTTGTTGAGCTTTTTGGATCTGTTAGTGTATGGTCTTCATCAAATCTGGAATATTTTTGGCCATTATTTCTTCAGATTTCCTGCCACACCCTCCTTTCCCCTTCAGGGACTCCAGTGGCCCCTTGGTTCGGCATCTTGAAGTTGTCCCACGGCTCACTTTAATGGTCTTTTCTTTCTTTCTTTTTTAAAAAATTTAATTGGAGTATAGTTGATTTACAATGTTGTGTTAGTTTCAGGTGTACAGCATAGTGATTCAGTTATACATATACACATATTCATTCTTTTTCAGATTCTTTTCCCATATAGATTGTTACAGTGTGTTAAGTAGAGTTCCCTGTGCTATATGGTGCTTTCTTGTTGATCATCTATCTTATATATAGTAGTGTGTGTATGTTAATTCCAACCTCCTAATTTATCTCTCCCCCCCATTAGTGGTCTTTTTGTTTTTAGATTCTTTTCCTCTCTGTTGCATTTTGGACAGTTTCTATTGCTATGCTTTTAACGTCATAGATGTTTTCTCCTGCAATGTGTAATCTGCTTTTAATCCCATTCAGTGTATCTTTCATCTGACATTTTAGTTGTCATCTCTAGCAGTTCAATTTGGGCCTCTTAAAAATATCTTCTGTGTCACTGTTTAACTTTTGGGACATATGGAATAGAATAACAATAACTCGTCCTTCTTTACTAATGCTAATGTCTGTGTCAGATCTGGGTTGATTTCCATAGATTGATTATTTTCTCCATTACGGGTTGTGTTTTCTTGCCTCTTTACATGCCTGATCATCTTTGATTGGATGCCACATGTTGTGAATCATACCTTGTTGAGTCGTAGATATTTTTACATTCCATTAAATCTTCTTGAGCATTAAATCTTCTGGGGTGCAGATAACTTATTTAGAAACAGTAATCCTTTCCAGTGTGGTTTTTATGATTTGCTAAGTGAGTTTAGAGCAGAGCTCAGTCTAGGGGTAATTATGCCCCACTCCCAGGGCAAAACCTTTCTGAGTATTTTACTCAGTGTTGCGTGGATTATTATGTGTTTTCCCAGTCTGTCTGGTGGGAATAGACCGTTTCCGGCCCTTGTGCACACCAGGCACTGTTCTCTTTCATCCTTTCGGATGTCTTTTACCCCCAGCGGTGGTTATTTTCTTCACATGCATGTGCTGATCCGTGCTCTGCTAAATCCTCAGAGGAGACCCTCTGCGAATCTCCAGGATTTTTTCTCTGTGCAGCGTTCTTTCCTCTGACTCAGATGATGATGGTCTGGAATAGTGGGCATGGAAAACTGTAAGGAAAAAAAAAGACTGGGGAGTGGCTAGTGAGAAGAGGATTGCAGTGAGGAGTGGGCTACTCAGAGTGTGGTCCTCAACCAGTGCTGGCCAGTAAGGACAGAAGCACAGAAATTGAGCCTTTTCATAACACTCTCAACAGAAACTGGAAACTTTCATAACAATTTGACAGAGCATATTGAGGCTTGGATTTCATGTTTCATTTTCCCACATTATTGTATTTTACGAGAAAATAAGTCTGACAGGTGGCAATTAAAAACAAAACCCCCAAGACCTGGCCCTTTACCACAGAAAAACTGAGAAGGGAACAGTGACCTGGAGGATTTGGATAAAGAGGGAGATGGAAGTGGATGTGACTTTTAGCTTCAATAATTGAGGGTTTTTGGGCTTCCCTGGTGGCGCGGTGGTTGAGAGTCCGCCTGCCGATGCGGGGGGCACGGGTTCGTGTCCCAGTCCGGGAGGATCCCACATGCCGGGGAGCGGCTGGGCCCGTGAGCCATGGCCGCTGAGCCTGCGTGTCCGGAGCCTGTGCTCCGCAACGGGAGAGGCCACAGCAGTGGGAGGCCCGCGTACCGCCAAAAAAAAAAAAAAAAAACAACTTGACGGTTTTTGAAGGGATCCTGGCAACGGTGCCTTATGTCACATGCTTAGCATGAGCCGGTGCTGTGCTGGGCCCCACTGTGATCCCTGATTTTGTCCTCTCCTCAGCACCCTCTTTGGAGGAACCCAGGGGTTTAGGTGCCCAGCCAGCCTCTCACTTGGGAAGTAGCAAAGCCAAGGACCCCAGCCTGAGCTTTTCCACTTTCCTCTTTCTTCCTGTTCCTCATCCCCCTGGGGCAAGATGAGCCTGTGGAATCCAGGTTGATCTGTTCACTGGAGCCGAACCAATTTGGTTGGTTTCTTTCTGTTGCTTTGTTGTTAGCAATACCTTCTAACAGTTATCCTATTCTGGAAAAAGCTGTTTGAAGCAGTAGATCCGGTAGACCTTTGTGGCTGATGCAAGTGTTCTATAGCTGCCCTGGTCACAAGTGGCTTTCAGGGACTTGGAATGTGCTTGTTCAAGTTGAACTGACTTTTTTCTTTTTAAGATTTATTTATTATTTATTTATTTATTAGCTGCCTCGGGTCTTAGTTGGAGCACGCGGGCTCTTTGTTGTGGCGCACGGGTTTTTTCTCTTCTCTAGTTGTGGCGCGCAGGCTCCAGGGCGCGTGGGCTCTGTAGTTGTGGCGCACGGGCTTAGTTGCCGCGCGGCATGTGAGATCTTAGTTCCCTGACCAGGGATCCAACCCGTGTCCCCTGCATTGGAAGGCGGATTCTTTATCACTGGACCACCAGGGAAGTCCCTGAACTGAATTTTTAATGTTATTTTATTTAATTAATTCAGTTACATATCAGTAGCCACATATGGGCTGGTAGCCACTGTGGACGGCACAGGTAGAAGTTACCAGTTGGAACGGTGCAATAAAAACATGATCTAAACAATTGCTAGCTTTTACTTTTCTCAGGAAGTATCTTCCTTGTTGGGAAAACCTTGCATTTTTACTTTTCAGGGAGATATTTTAGAAACTGAAATTTGCGGTTAAGTCTTACAGCCAAGGGCCAATTACTTTTCCAGAATAGATGAGTTGTTTCTATTTCTAGAAACAAGGGAGAATGGTGAGTGTTGCAAGTTTAGTTTTATTTGTCACATTAAATGGCCAACCTCTCTTTGTGTCATCCTCAACCGCTGTTTCCTTCACCAAGCTACACTGACTTTATCCACATTTTTCTGTTTTCATCTGAAGGTGCCCCTGAAGGCATATATAAAATATTCATTCACTGCATCTATGGGAAGTGGCTTTTTGGAACGGATTCTCGATGAATCTTTACATTTATTAGTGAATATTTTATAAACTATTGTTGTGATCGGAAAATAAAGAGCAACTTTGAGTACTGTATTCTAAAGCTGTGGAAAAGCTCTTTATTTGGTATATTTTTCTTGTGCATATCGCTATCCGTTTCCTGTTTCAGGGACTAGGAGCAGGATGATTCTGAAACTAGAGTTATAAAGATGTAACCCGGGCACACCCTCCTTCTCAACAGCTTTATGTTTGATGCCAATTGTTATAGGGATGGTCTAGGTCTTAGCACTTTGTTTGAACAAGATGAATCTCTTCAAGTGGACATGCTGCTTCAGAGACAGTCCTGAGGCATAGCCTAACTCTGTGGTTCTCCAAGTGTGGTCCTTGGACCAGCACAGTCAGCATCACCTGGGAACTCATTAGAAAGGCAAATCCTCAGGCCCTTCCCAGACCTACTAAATCAGAATCTCTGGGGAGGGGCCCAGAAATCTGTGTTTTAGCAAACTCACCAGATGGTTCTGAAGCATGCTAAAGCTTGAGAACCGCTGGCTTAATTTTCTGGTGTTCACGCCTCGACCATTGTTTTATCTTCTGGTGTGTATGAGCTCTGGCATGGCACAGCTGGCTCCAAGTATGTGCCACCATAGGAAGTGTAAGGACAGTGATTGTCACCAACTCAAGGGAGTCGCGTGTGATTAGGAAGGTCAAGAATCCACCTTCTGCCCCTCCCACAGTCTGAGAAATACTTGTTCCGGGACAAAGGGATAGTATATTGTGATGGGAAAGGTGTTGACTTAACACTAGTGAGACCTGGGTGCAAATCCCAGCTCTTCTGCTTAGCTTCAGACACACAGCCAAGTTTGCCTGACCACTTTAGCTTTTGTTTCCCCATCTTCAAAACGAAGACTCAGTAAAACTGCATATAATGCAATAAGTGGAGTTAACCTGCTTAAAGCGTGGAGTTAACCTGCTTAAAGCATGGGGTCACGTTATTGCAGGATTAAGGAAGTGACCCCCGCCAACCTCCAACACCCGCCAGCCTGGAATTCTCTGCTGGTAGTGCTGCTCCCGCCTGTCCCTGTCGTGGCTGTGGTCTGTCGCCACCTAGTGGTGGTTGGCTGCTCTAGCTTATTTGTCAATGAGGGTGATTCTGGGTCCTGCACTTGACTGGAACTTTCAGAACAGTGGCCGTGATTCCAGGAATTTCCAGGTTCATTGGTTTCTGTTTCATTGGCTAGATCTGGAGTGATTCAGATGGGAGGATACCTTCTCTCTGCCTCCCTGCTTCTCAAGATGAGTTTTCTTGCTGTTTTCTGCCTGGCCTCACCGTCACTCCATGTGTCTGCGGTAGAAGATGGGGGTCAGTCACCAGTCACGTTATAGCCACTTGGGTGCCATCGCAGGGGATTTTTACAGAATTGTCAAGACAAAGAGATACAACGTAGGTAAAGTGCCCAGTACATAGAAAGTACTTTAAGAAATGAAAATGCCCTTCTCCGTTCCCTGGTAGGAAGAGAGAAACTGGAATCCACGTGGAGGTGTGCACTCAGCAAGCATTAAATAGTGCGGGCAGGCTCACGGCACAATGGAACAAGCACGCACGTCAGCGTCAGACAGCCTGGCTTCCAACCTGCCCACTTACTGCCTGGGCTAGCCTCTCTGAGCCTTGGAATTTATGAAATGGAGATGATAACTTTTAACCTATAAGTATGGTGTTTTTATGAAGAGAAGAGGAAACCCAGAGAGCTGGGAGCAACCCTGGGTGTCATTTCCAGTGATTCCCAAGAGTAAGCAATTCCTGCATCTTTGCGCTGCTCCGTGATGTTGACACGCGACAGGTTGTATTTCTGCCTAATTTTTGGGTGAACCCTTTCCGTGCTGGCTGAATCCTAGAGTAGGTGACACGGAGTGGTTTGTGAAACATCTCTGTGAAAGGCATGTGGCAGGTGTGGACAGAAAGGGGGTTAATGATGCAGTGATATGTGTGGCAGTGTTTTCAGACACCTTTAAAACTTTTTTTAGTATATGAAAGTTCTAAATATAGTACTTGAAACACAGAAGGCAATCAACAGATGTTAGTTTTTTCTCTCACTCTGACAAAATGCAAACTAAATATGGGTGTTGGAGCCAGTTTCTAAATGCAGGGGGTCTTTTAAAACTTTAGTGAAAACTGGAGTTTGAGTCCTTCAGAGCAGAGGAAGGTCCCACCTTCTCAGGACTGTGGCGGAGTCTTAAATATTTTTTCTTTTTTTGGTAATAAAGGAAATGCAGATGCAACCTCTGAGCCCTCCCCTGGCCTCTGGGGTCTGGACATGGGACTCCTCAGCTCTGGGGCCTGGCAGCAAAAGGATTTGTCTAGGGAGTTCCCTCGAGGTCCAGTGGTTAGGTCTTGGCGCTTTCACTGCCGAGGGCCTGGGTTCGATGCCTAGTCGGGGAACTAAGATCCCACAAGCCGCGTGGCCAAAAAAAAAAAAAAAGAGGATTTGCCTAGCCAGTGGGCACTTTTTAAAATGATGATCAAAGTGATACCTGTTCATTATCAAAAGTTTGGGGACATGTAGGAGAGTATAAAGAAGCAAACAACTAGCGATCATTCCCCCCCCATCCCACATCCTACAGATACCTACCATGTATGTCTCCTCAGAGGCACTGTCATTCTTGGACAGATTTCCTTTCCAGTCTTTTTTTCTTTGAATTTCTTCTTTACATAGTTGAATCTTACTTTTTTTTTTTTTAACTTTTCACATTATTACGTAAGAGTTTTCTTTTAAAAATTAAGAAGAAAGTATTGTTTCTCAGATTAGATACATAATTACAGAGAAATTTAATCTAGAAATGTATGAAGCAGAAATTTCTCTCATACCATCTTCCAGTGTACTAAATACTAGAAAAAAATTTTAAATATTGAAAAGTATAAAGTGGTAAGTGAAATTTCCCTTTAATACAACCTGACAGTGCTATATAAGATAAGTTTTAAAAAGAAAATTATAAAATAGGAAGTGAAATTTCCCTGTAACACCATCAGCCAGTGCTCACCACTATTAGTTTTAATATGCAGTCTTCCAGTTTTTTTTTCATATCAGTGGTGTGTGTGTATGGGTATAGGTTACTGAAATGGAATTATACTATAAATATAGTTATCTAGCTTGCTTTTTTCACTAACGTAATTTGAGTATCCTTCTATAGTATAAGCATTTTCGAATACCAATGAAACACTTATTTGACTGGTATTTTAAATGACTACATATTACATTTAAATGTGTTCTGTTTTATGTGGTCATTTCTCTAAGGCTGCCAATTTGGATCTAAGTAAACGTTTATTCACATTTCCGATTCTCTCCCTAAGCTAAGTCCCAGACAGCCCAAGTGAGTCAGAGATAAACATTTTAAAGTTTCCTCTCCAGGGTGAGTTAATCGTTTTACACTCTCCTCTATAGCTTACAGAAATATGCACTGACAGCCATCACAAATGAATATGACTGTTTTAAAAAATCTTTGTTGTTATCGTAAGTGGGAAAAGCTCTTGTTTACTTTGTGTTTCTTACAGTGCTGGAGGGTTCGACACTTTTGTTGCACGTGTGATGATTTTCCTCTATGATTTTTGGAACAGAGGTGATCTACCCTCTGTTAAATCAAAAAGCTAATTCCTGCTTAGATTCTTTAGAACTTCCCCGATCCTGTTCCAGGAGCCAGAGCGGGGCGTTCTCCACGCCTTGCCTCAGAAGCCTCACCTCTCTCCAGGAAGTCCTGTGCGTTTCCAGACGGCCTCCTTGCTCCCTCTAGTGGCCTCCTCAGTAGCTGCAACCTCGCTTCCCTTCCTCTCATCAGAACCAGGTCATCCCAGTGGGACGTCCCAGAAGGGAGCAGCAGAGCAACGGCGCTGCACGGACTTGCAGCCAGACGGTGTGGGGATTGTTTTCCTCTTAGGGTGGGCTGTTTGTGTCCTTGTCGCCTTGGCTGCCAGGGAGGGACTGGAAGCAGGACATAAGCTCTCACCGCGAGCCTGGCAGGGACACAAGGTAGAAAGGATACTCTAGTTAGTTTTCATTTTCCTTTCTAAAACTGAGCCCTGTGGAATCTTTTTATAGAGGGGAAATTTGTAAGTCAGTAAAGTAATTAAGTTTAACTTCCATGGCTGTCAGAGGGTTCTGTTAGTGAACCCTGAAATCACTGAGCTGTAGGTACTCATTCTTGTTATCCTAGTTTAGTTGGGAAATGCTTGTGAAGGTTCTAGAATGAGAACTTCCTAGAACAACTTTGAGGTAAGGACAGGAGGGAAACTTTGGAGAACTAAAGACTTCTAACGTATGCCTCATTGCCATTCACACTGTCTCACTCCATTCAAGTTTGTTTCAGGCAATAAAAATAATATACATAATCATTGCAGAAAAAAACTAATAACATCACCATTTCCTTTACTCAGAGATAATGACTGTGTATGAGCATATAAGTGTGTATGTATATCCATGTCTGTGTACACACACACACACACACACACACACACACACAGATGTTTTTAACCCCATTTTGCAGTATTTTAAATATTTCTCCACTAAATATTTTTGGAAAACAATCTCTTTTTTTTTCTCTTCACTCTCCTCTTCCTGTCAGAAACACATTCTTTAATACGGCTTCGTAATAGTACATAATTTATCTGATAAGAATTAGATATTTGGTTGACACTCATTTCTAAAAAAATTTACTTATTTAATTTATTTTATTTTTGGCTGCGTTGGGTCTTTGTTGCCGCACACGGGCTTCCTCTAGTTGCAGCAAGCGGGGGCTACTCTTCCTTGCAGTGTGCGGGCTTCTCATTGCGTTGGCTTCTCTTGTTCTGGAGCATGGGCTCTAGGCACGCGGGCTTCAGTAGTTGTGGCACATGGGGTCAGTAGTTGTGGCTTGTGGGCTCTAGAGTGCAGGCTCAGTAGCTGTGCTGCACGGGCTTAGTTGCTCCATGGCATGTGGGAATCTTCCCGGACCCATCTTCCTCGAACCTGTGTCCCCTGCACTGGCAGGCAGATTCTTAACCACTGCGCCACCAGGGAAGCCCGACACTCATTTTTTTGTAAGCTGTTATAAATGATGCTGCGATGAAGATCCTTTAAACAATTTGATTATTTCCTTGGGATAAATTCCTGCAGTAGAATTTTTGGGTCACAATAATCCAAACTTTCTAAATTCTGTTGAAATTTGATATTAAATTTGTCTTAAAAAGCTTGTTTCAGTTTCTGCTTTTCCTTGCAGAGTGGAGAGTGTCAGTCTGTCATTGTCATTACTAACACTGTCATTCTTTTTAGCCTTTGCTAATTGGATAGACAAAGCTTGGTATACCATTTTAGTTTGCAGTTATAAAAAAATATGAGAAAAGTTAAGGATTCTTTTATATTCATTGGTCATTCATACTACTTTTGTCATTTCCCCCCCATTCTTTGCCCAGTCTTAAAATATTGGGCTGTTAATTGAGTAATTTGCATATTGGGGTTAAGTTCTGTTTGTCATATAGTACAGGTGCTTTTTCTAGCATGTCGTTTGCCTTTTGGTTTATAGTGTTTCACCTAAAGAAGCTGTGTTTGTGCAGTTTAAAAACGACAAGAAAAAAAAAAGCTACAAGAAAGTACCATAGGAAATAACCCTTATTTACGTACCACCCAGAATGCACAAACATTTATCTGTTGTCATTTTGGCTTATTTTTAATAAAGGAAGACGAATATTACAGATAAAGTGGAATCATGTTGGTTCCCCCTCCCGTCCCATTTCCCCCTTCCCCAGGGCAGGTACTATTATGAATTGAGTGTATGGATCCTTCCAATCCCAGCCTTTATACTATTACCTCATATACAAGTATCAATAGGCAATATATAGGACTAGTTTTTGTGTGTATGTAACTGACATACACACTGTCTCTCATAATAATGCATCGTTGAACAGTTTTCCTCATTTGCATATGAGGATTTTCAGTTCAATTCATAATGATACATACAGACCTAGTTCATTCATTTTGATTGCTGTTTAGTATCGCATCCATTGAATATAACTCTAAATTCTTCCTCAACGTATTTATCAATTTTTCCATATTGGTGAACACTGAAGATGCTCTGGGTTTCTCAGTTTTCATTTCAGCCCTGCAGTGAACATCCATACATGCACCTCCTTCTGCACACTGGGGGATCTTCTCAAGGAGTGTCCCTAGCAGTGTGTTGTGGGTAATGTCAATTTTCAGGTCAACTGGCTCTTGCCAATTCTTCCCAAAGTGGTCAAGCCAATCGACATTCCCACCAGCAGTGTGAAAGGGTCCCTCTCTTGTCTCACAACTTCGCCAAGACAGGGAGTTATCAGACCTGGTGAGTTTTGCCCATCTAGGGATGAGTTATCTTCTCATTGTGGTTTTAATTTGCATGCACGGATTGGTGGTGGGATTGAACATCTTTTTCAATGGTTGTTGCCTAGAGTTTAACACGTTTTGTAATAGGGAAGAACCTTTGTATTCTATTACAAGTTAATCCTTAAAGGCATGTTGCCTTTAAGCTTAAAGTATACATAATGGCCCATCTCTGGGAACCCTGGCTCCCAGGTAACGCGCATTAAGCTAAAATACCTTTGTTTAACTCACAGGCCCACCCGTGAATGGCTGCATCCCCCTCTGGAGGCTGACTGGAACCAGGAAATGTTCGGCTTTACTCCCTCCCCTTTAGTATAAAAGAGCCTGAATTCTAACTCAGGCACGGTGGTTCTTTGGAATAGAAGTTTACCATCTTCTTGGCCTACTGGCTTCCCGAATAAAGTCGCTATTCCTTGTCCCAACGGCTCGTCTCTCCATTTATTGGCCTGTCGTGGGGCAAGCAGTACTAGCTTGGATTCGATAACAGTTTTCTCTTCTCTACACCTTCCTTTGATCTTTTTCCCCATTGGGTCGCTTGTCTTTTTCTTAGGATTATTAATATTCTTTGTATGTTTTAGATACTAATGCCATGTTGTATGTTGTAGCCATCTTCTTATCCCTGACTTGCCTTTCCTTTTATTCCATTTATTGCCCTTCCCTTGGTTAGACTGCTACCAAGACCTCTTAGTCTGAGGCTGAGTTGAAATTACAGTTACGTCCTCAGGGGATGTAGCACATGCTCAGAGAACCCATCAGAGGGTTGGGGAGACATTGAGATAGCAGTAAATCTGGCAGCAACTAACACCCCGCAAAGGGTCTGACGAGGTCAGGAGAAGGTCAGGGCCTTCCTGTTAAGCTTAGTATAGAGGCAGGCAAGTGGATGGTCAGTGCATGGAAATCCTTACCGTGCTAAAGTCAAAGACAGTTGCCTGTATTTTCTTGTAACAGCTTTTGTTTTTCGCACTGAGGTCTTTAGTCCATCTGGAGTTTTTTGCTTTTGTAGTTTCATTTATTTCTTTTTGTGGCTTTTCCCCTACATTGATGCTTTCAGAGTCCTCTCTGAGCTCCGATGAGTCTTCATCAGCAACCTCTCCCTCGTTACCTTGTGCTCTTTGCCGGCTCTGGGGCGTCACAGGCAAGGACACCCATTGTGTAGGGAGGGGACTTCTCTGTGTCTCAAGCACCATCAATATTTTCGACATCGGTGATTTTGGTTTCAGGTGACTTTAGGCCTAAGGAGCTTGATTCCACTAGTGTTTAGAATTCATTCAGTTTTTGAAACTTCCACGGAGTCTGTTGGGTGTGATCTGTGCGTGGCCCTGCAGGTATTCTCAGATCTTGGGTTGCTGCTGAATACAGATCCAGGGTCTCCCAAAAAGATGCTTCCGCTTACCTTGAACAGGTGGCCCATTGTGTTTTTCCATAAGGGATGCAAGGAATTGGTACAGTGTGCTATTCTTGTCAGTGTCCTAGCTCTATGGAAACTAAAGGTACATCTAAGGAGTCAAGGTGCTTTGAATTTTTCCCAGTCCCACCCACCCCATTGAGATCAAGAGAAAATAGGAAAAATCATCATCTTTTCAACAGTGTGTGTTTTCTGTCGTTCAGATGAAAAAAGATGTGAAAGTAAGGAAGATAAGAGCTGACCAATTTATAGGAATTTCCCGATAGGTTGTCACCAGCATCCCCTGGAGAATATGTCAAAGGTGATGATGCCCAATGTCTGTGGGAAACGGCAGCGTCACAGGAGACTGTAGCCTGGTATCCCCACATGTGGATGCCTCTGCCATCTTGTCACCCAGCGTCTTGCTGGCTTCTTTCTCAGCAGAGAGGAGGTGCGAGAAGTGGGTGTGGGATGATTCCCAAGTCAGTCTGCCAGGCAGCAACCACCAGGGGACCCTGTCTTCTGGCCTGAGTCTACCTGTTACCAAGGACCACGGCAGCTTTCAGGAACCAGAAACTTTTATCGATAATTGGCATTTTTTGCATTATTATTTTGTATTATTATTATTTCTGCTTTAAAAGATTTTGCCTTTCTTTTCTCTTTTTTCACTGCATATTAACATTTTCTGTTTACCCTGCCTTTGTGTTTTTTCCTTAGGCCGGAAGCTGAGAGGAAAAGCCTTTTATTTTGTCAATGGCAAAGTGTTTTGTGAGGAAGACTTCCTGGTGAGTTTGTCACCCAAGCTTCCCCTCCTTTCAGTCCTGCCCTGAGTCAGGCAGGGAGCGTGCAGAGAAGCTGGGCTAAGCAGAAGAAGGTGGTTTCTCTCTGTGGTCCCTAGTGCTGTCTGGAAGCTGCACTGCTGGAGAAAGGTGTCCTGACTTTCCTTCTGCAGAAGCATGGGGTGGCCCACGTTCCCAGGCAAATGACACACTGCAGAGCTTTGTGCTTTTCGGGGACTTGGGGGTTGCGCAGTGTGTCCTCTTGTGCTTTGCCTATTTCTGCCTTCTCCACCCAGCTCTTAACTCTCACTCTGGGACCTGGGCCCCCTTTCTTCTCATCCTGCCTGCCTCTCCCACGCACTGAAAGTCTGTCCATGTGCCAGTGACTCCCACGTCTGAACTCCGGCCACGTAGGCGCCTCTGAGGCCAGCTGTTCACAATCTCCCTGCCCATCAGACAGTCCCCAGGGTTGTCCCCAGCCCATCCGCCAGCCCCTCCCACTGTACTTGAGAGTCACCTGAAGCAGAAAAGTCCCCTTGCTTGGGAACTTATCTCTGAGAACCGTGTCCTAGGTTCCTCCTCTACCCCTCCGCTTTCCTATCTCTCCTAGAGTGTGGCCAAGCATTGTGCCTGGTGCCACCGCGTCCTCCCCAGGCCTGTGTGGCTCGTGACATCAGCATGGCTCCGCCGGCCCCTCACTGCTGTGCTGTGTCACTGCCCAGGCCCGGGATCCAGGGTTCAGAGCATGCGCAGGAGCTCTCTGTGGTCTGGGCAGCCTCCCATCTCACTCACTCTGAGGCTTGCGGTTCTCTGCACGCCATGGCCCCATCCTGTGTGCCTTGGCTTGCACTGGGTCCCCTGCTTGGAATGTCTTCACCCTTCGTTTGCCCAGATCACCCGACGGCCTTCACGTTCCCCCGCCTCGCAGCGGATCTCCCCTCCTGTGTGCTGTTGCCCCGGGCTTGCCAGTGGTCAGGGCACTGCGTGTCTGTTTACAAGTCTTTCCCTGACTTGACCGTAACTTCCTAGGGAGGGAGGAACGTGCTGCTTCACCTTTACACCTTCAGACCCTAACACAGTGCCAGGCATGGAGCGCTGACTGGTCAGTGGGACCACCAACGTGAGACCCAGAGCTGGCTCGGGGCCGGCTTCTCTGTGGATGTGTGGGTTGACTCATCATGACTCGTGTTTGCCGGCAACCGCCAAGCAAACCCAAGGAAATTGCTTCCTGCGTGCCCTCAGGAATCACTTCCTCCACACGTTCACTTCAGTCTCCCGCGCTGTGTGTTTGATAGTCAGACGGTGGCACACCAGAGTTGACTGTCTCCCAGTTTCACATCTGATGGGCCAAGTGCCTGTCCTGCTCCTGGAGTCTCATGGGCTCTTGGTGGGCCAGGTGCCCACCCCTGGGCAAAGTCTTGGGTGCTGGACGACTGCGAGGCTCTGATTGGCCAGGTCTGAGCCAGTGCCTTGCCTTGGAACCCATCATGGGGTCAGCCCCACGGGAATCACAGGATGGGGAATGGGGCTGGATCCCAAAAGAAAATAAAGAACTGTTACCCCTAGAATCAGGAGGAAGTGCTGGGCAGCAAAACCCCACACTGTGTGGTGTAGTGTTGTAGAAAATTTCCCTTTTCTTTTCCACCTTCCTTTGCATTACATTTCCCTTATTAAGTTGTGTTTGCAATATTTAAGCTTCTAGTATCTTCCAGTGTGTAGTATCTAGTCTGTTTTCTGAGGTGAGTTCCTCATTTCTTTCAAGACTAGAGCTGTGTGTGTGTGTGTGTGTGTGTGTGTGTGTGTGTGTGTGTGTGTTTTGGTAAGGTAAGGTAAATAATATTTATCCAGTTTCTTTGAAGCTAATTGTAAAAGGCATTGGCTTTTAAACCAGACCCAGACTTGAATTTGAATCCCGTCCTTACCCCTTACAGGCTGTGTGACCATGAGAAGGTCAGTTAACCTTTCGGAGCTTCCCTTTGCTTCCGTTTGAGAAACGGTGTAATATATACCTTGAAGAATTGTGTTTTTGTTGTTGTTGTTTTTGTTTTTGTTTTGAAGAATTGTTTTGAAAATTAGAGTGATGGTCTCAAACTTGAGTGTGCATCAGAATCCCCTGAAGGGCTTGTGAAAACTCAGGATGGCTAGGCCCCACCCACTGAGTTTCCAGTTTAGTAGGTCTGGGGTGGAGCTGAAGAATTTGCGCATCTGACAAGTTTCCAGGTGATGCCAGGGAACTCCGTTTTGAGAACCACCGGATGAGAGACTGACGCCTCTCTCTGCGCAGCCTCTTACGCAGAGCCTGGCGTGTCATGGGTGCCTGGGTGCAGCTGTGGAAGGCGAGTGGTATTAACATTTGTAATGGCTTTTGTGGCAGAGGATATTCCGTGATTCATCACACTGTTGTCCACGGGGTCACGACAGATCCTGTGTAGAGCGACACATCTTTCTGAGAAATTCCTTGTGTTCCTCATGACTGGCGGGGAAGTAGCAAGATTCCTCTGCCCCGCCTGGGTTTAACTTTCTTTTCTCTTTCCACTGCAGTACTCTGGTTTCCAGCAGTCTGCCGACAGGTGTTTTCTTTGTGGACATCTGATCATGGACATGGTGAGTAGGGTCAGCCGAACAAGATAATAGCATGGTGGGAGGGGGAGGCATTCAGAGAAAAAAGAAATTAATAATTGAGGACAGTGTTTCCTACCTTGATTTGTGGCTACATCTGGTTTTTTAAAAGAAGACCCCATGCTTGCTTGCTTGCTGTGGTAGCACCCGCATTTGGCTTTTACTGGAATTAGCGTCCTTCGCCGTCCAGTCCCCATGATGTCATTTCTCCTGGCACTGTCTCCTTTGGGCTGTTCACGTCACATTGGCCTCCCTCTGATTTTCTGTGGTCCTTGTGGCGTCCCAGGTGAGATGCCAAACGGAGCTGCAGAAATCTCAGCTACTTTGGAATTGGGTGTAGAACGTCAGATAACACAGTTGTTTTTCCCCCATGTTCTTCCCGGCTTGATCATTTCCTAAGATGAGGTCTGGGGGCCCATTGTTAGTTCTGAGATAGCAAAACAGGGAGCAGGTTTTATCCATTCCGTTCCTCGCTCAGCCATGGTTCTCTGAGCTTGTCCTGGGCCTCAGTGCCTTTATCTTTTGAGTGGGGAGACAGTTCTTCCTTCCTGGCCTCCTTTTAGGGTAAGGTTGTGAGGTTAATGAATACAGAGTTCTTATTTTCTCAGGGATCAAATTGCTCACCATTGGAGAACAGCCCTATCGAATTTCTTTAATATATTGGTCAGAGAAAATCGTTATATAACATTCTACTAGTTGAAAGAGTTAAATCCCTCTCTAAGCTGAGCCATTAATTCCATCATAGAGAAGGGAATTGCTAGTCATTGTTTTTGTTTGTTTGTTTACCTTTTTTATTGAGAAACAACTCAGAGGGTGCGCATCTTAAGTGTACAGCTGAATGAATTTTTATATATGTATATACCTATGTGTAAACACCACACAGATCAAGGTATAGAACATTTCCAACATCCAGAAAGACCCTCTCCCGCAAAGATACCCACTGTTCTGACCTCTATTGCCCCAGGCTGGTGCTGGAACTTCATACAGGTGGATTCATATAGTATAGATTCCTTTGGGTCAGCCTTTTCTCACTTAGAAAAATGTTTTTGAGATTCATCCATGTTGTTGTCTGTGTTGTTAGTTCATTTATTCTCATTGCTAAGTAGAATTCCATTGTATGGATATAGCACCCTTTATTTATCCATTCTCCTGAAGAGGGGGACTTGGGTGTTATCCAGTTTTTGGCAATTTATGAATAAGTTGCTCTTATGCATGTCTTTGGCGGACATAAACACTCATTTCTTCCGGTTTTATGCTGACAGGTATAAAACAGTGAACCAAAGCTGTCCCCGTTTGTGAACAGACGCTGTTGCCGTCCAGGCTCTGACACCGCACAGCACAGCCTGGCCCTGTGAGCGGTGTCCTGAGAAGCGGCTAAGGCCTTGCTAGGAATGCGGCCCTCCAGCCATTCCGCCAGGGGAGGCAGGCCCAAGCCACACACCCTCACCCCTTCCTTCCCCAAGTGCCTGCCCAACTCCACGGGGCTCCATTTCTTTAGCAGATTTTGTCCTTGATTTTAGAGCCCTTCTGACAAACCCACCACATATGAGGCCAACAGTGTCCAAATTTATGAACATGACTATACACTGTTCTTATCTGTGGGTATCCTAAGCCTTCTTTGGGCCTCAAGGTATTTCATTTATCTATTACTACATGACAAGCCACCCCAAAACTTAGTGGTTTAAAACAACAGTGATTTATTATTTATCATGATTCCATGGGCCAGGAATTAGGTCAAGGCTCTGCAGGGCGATTCTTCTGCTCCATGTGGCATTAGCTGGGGTCACTTACTCAGCTGTGTTCAGCTGATGGCACAAGATGATCTCTCACCCTCCAGGCCTCTCTCCCTACGGCTACTAATCTTACTCAGTAGTCTAGCCTGGACTTCCTTTCAGCAAGAGAGAGGAAGTAGCAGCTGCCAATTTTCTTACATCCTTGACTTTAAAATCTCAGAACATCATTTCTTCCTCATTCTATTGATCAAAGAAAGTCACAAGGCCAATCCCAATTCAAGGGAAGCGGGGAACTGAATTTTGGAGACCATCTCTCCCTCATGGGATAACATGAAGTCACACTCCTCTCAGACTTGAAAACTTACAGCGAATGACTGGTAGTGACACTTATTTTTAAAAATAGAACCCTTAATTGCCACCAAGAATTATAATAATACAGAGAAAGGTTCCTTCAGTTACCATTCTTGGTTCTCCAGCAGAATTCAGTTGTGCAACGCTTGGTGTAAATTGTCCGTCTCTGCTCCATCTTTGTTAGTAGAGGGGAATACTCTGGGCTTGGAGGTTGGGCATTTTCCCACATGAAAAAATTATTACACCTAGTCAGAATGCAGCAAAATGGTATCTTTATCCTACCATACTTCTGGCACAGTGTGGGTTAAATTAATTTAAGGGTCTCTTTCTGCCAAGACAGCATGAGTCTGGGGGCCAAATGCATTCCAAGGTCCAGATTGCCGAGGGGACTCTGAAGCCCAGCCGGTTGTTCTTCCTACTTTGGCAGCTTGGGGGGCCTGGAACATTAGTGAAATCCTAGAGGGGATGAGGAAGCTTGAAAGCTGAGCTTTCAGAGGAGAGCTGGGCTGGCATGACGTCCTCCCAGTGCCCCCCAGCTGCAGTGTGTGAGGTGCGGCATGGCCAGAGCACAGCATGGCTTTCCCACAGGACTTACAATGCTCCGCCAAGGTTCTCGTTGGTCCCAAGTCCCCTTCCTTCTGCCTGTCGGGAGGCTTTCTGTGTGGCCCCACTCAGGGATGCTCATGGCCATTCCGTACACTTCTTGCCTACAGTGTTTCAGTGCAGGCTTGCTGGTGTTGATTCCATAGTTCTGTCGTTTGTGCTAAGTTTCCTGGCGCAGGTAATCGCAGAAATGAATCTGCTACTGAGTCATCAGAGATGCTTTCAACTGCAGATTACAGAAAGCCCAGACTCAACTCAAACCAATGGTTCTCAAACTTTAGCATGCATCAGAATCACTCTATTCAAACACCCATTGCTGGAACAGGGCCCAAGAATGTGCATTGTAAACAAGTTCCCAAGGGTTGCTGATGCTGCAGGTGCAGGGACCATACTTTGAGAACCACTGACTTAATAGGAAAAAGTGTTTTATCTCACCTAAGAGGTTTGGAGGGAGGCAGTTCCATGGTGAGCTAATTTGGTGACTCACTGACACCACCGTAGACAGGACGTTCTTTCCCTCTCTTCTCTCTCCCACCCTCCGCATCTAGGCTCTGTTCTGGTTTCAGGATGGCCTCTTACAGTTCCAGGTATCAGTCACATCCAGATCAAATGATGCCGAGAGGAAGAAGGTGCATGGGGCTTTCTCCTCATTGTGTTTAAAAGCAGCAGCAACAAAGAGGCTTTACTTGCAATTGGATTTGAGATAATCCGGGGCCGAGTCACGGGCTTCTGGATTATCATGCTGCAGAGTCAAAGCTGCTTAGTAGGGGCACCCAGGAGAGAGAAGTTAAGAGGTTTTTCCCAAGCTCTTCCATTTCCTTGTGGAGTTTCCTTTAATCTTTCCATGTATTTGCTGCTTCCCAAATCTGAGGTGGAGCCTTTCATGGCCCTGCTTTGCATCATTTCCTGCAGAGAATCATGTTTTTTGATCGAGAATCCTCCCTTCTGGAGGTTTGTGAAGTGCAGGAGAATGATACCATTTGGTTTCCTCCTATTTATACCTGTAACTAGGTTAGCCTTTCCTGCCCCCATCATTGCTTGACTTGGTCCAAGTGAAACTGGGATGAGGGTGGCAGTTGCTCATATGGACCCTCAGTCTGATGTGTCTCTCCCTTCCACTGGCACTGCCTTCCCTATAATCCCAGCTGAGTCCTAACCTCTTCCTGTGCACCCCAGATCCTTCAGGCCCTGGGGAAGTCCTACCACCCCGGCTGCTTCCGCTGTGTCATCTGTAATGAGTGTTTGGATGGGGTACCCTTCACTGTGGACTCAGAGAACAAGATCTACTGTGTCCGGGATTACCACAAGTAAGGAGAGCCACTCGTGTAAGCCACACTGGCTGAAACTCAGCAGGGTGGAGGGTGGGGACCTGCTGAGGCACATCTGCAGGCTGCTTGCACTGTTGTCGACAGTGCAGCGAACGTGCAATGGTTTTGAGGGGTGTAGTACGGGCCTCGGGGGTCAGCGGATGCCCGTGCAGACAGGAACTGATTAAAGAATTACGTTTACTGGAAAAACAGGACCAAAAAACCTATAATCAGATTCCAGACTAGGCCTCTGGAGGAATGTGCCAAGCCCTGTGGCTCCAGCCTTACCAAACTTCAAAAGGCCCTGATTCAGGGCTGGTCTCCACCACCCTCGGTTTGCCTGGGCCTGTATGAGGCACCATGAGGGGGGTAAACAGGTCAGCCTCCAGCCCTAGCAGAGTGAGAGGGAGCAAATGCACTTGTTACCTCTGAGGAACAATCCCGAAGCAATAGTCAGGAGTGTGCCAGGTCTGTCTTTATAGACGAACTAGAGGGATTCATGTGAAGAGTGATGGGTGGGAGGCAGGGCCGGGCCAGCGAGGAAGGCTCCAGGCACAAGTCTCCCCGAAACACCTCAATATGCCCTTCACTGCTTCTTTGCTTCTCCCGCCAGGGTGTTGGCCCCCAAGTGTGCAGCCTGTGGCCTTCCCATCCTTCCACCTGAGGTAAGATGCTTTTTCAGTTCTGCTCCTGGGGTCTTCCAAGAGATGAATATTTCCCTGGGTCATTTACAAGATCTGTGTCCTGTCCTTATACCTTTGTAAAAATACTTCTAAAATCTCAACTCTGAGATAAATGGTGTCTTCACCAAGAAGCCCGTTTCTCATTAGCTGCCTTCCCTAGCCCAGTGTCCTTCTTATGCCCTGTTTGTCCCTGTAATTGGGTCACATTCTCTGACTTGATACTAACTCCCAGATTAGATGATGAGCAGATGAACAAGACCAAGTAGGTGGTTTTTTCACTGTTGACTCTGACATTCCAGATGGTAGAACTGCATCCCTCTCAGTTCCTCTCATCTACTCTATGTGTCCTTTTTTCTGCTGGTGTTAGTATCCACTACTGATTCCTGCAGTTCTCCTAAGGCCACCTACTTGCTGCCCCGGAACCCTCCCCCACCCTCCTGGCAGCGGAGCCCGATGGCCCCCCATATAGCCTCTGGTTCTTGCTTTCCTTTGGTCCAGGGCTCAGATGAGACCATCCGAGTCGTGTCCATGGACAGAGACTACCACGTGGAGTGTTACCACTGCGAGGTAGGCCCCTCCCTGCCCTAGAAGGCCCCCAAAACCCATCCTAGAAGTCCAAGAGGAAAGCATCGTGGGTTGATGGAGGCAGGATGTGGGCAAGGGGCTGCCCTCCAGAGCTGACAGAAGAAGTGGGGTGAAGCCTGATTTGGTGGTGGGGGGAGGGAGGTTGGAGAAGATGCGTAAAAGTCTTTACTGTTTTCTCCATGTTTGTAACCACCAAGTCCTGAGCCGGTCACAGCTGCTCTCCCTGAAGCCACAGAGTGGGAGGGTCACGGGGAGTGTGGGTTTCAGGTCCTTTTGGGGGGCCAGATTGTCAGGCAGGTGTGTGATTTGAGGAATAGACTCCCTCCCCTCCAGCTTGTAGTCTGTTCTATCTGCCGGGAACCCCTTTCTCAACCGAGCCCTGAAAATCCTGAAGAAACCCCCCTTGGAAACAGGCATGTTGCTGGTTGGTGTAAAGGCAGGTGGAGCCCATCTGTCCCTTCTCTGTTGTGTCACACCCCAGGCTGAAGGAGTCACTGGTGCCCCATGACTGTCAGGAGAGCCAGAGGTTGTGAAGGGTGCAAACGCGTTAAGTGCTTGTGAAATTTCAACCAGAATTAAGTGGATTCACCCAAGGAAGGAGATTTATTTTGTGATGCTGTGGGTAGGGAGAACAATGAGTGTGGGTGACATATAGCTTGATCCCACTGCCAGCATGGAAGAAATAGGTGGGAATCACTGTTGGTTGGTACCCCAGGTGCTGGAAAAAAAGGTAAAGACACTTGCTCAACTGTGCTTTTATTCAACCCAATATATACAAAACGTTATCGCTTCAACATGCAGTTGAGAGAAAAAAATTTTCCTGAGATATTTTATATCCTTTTTCTGTCCTAAGTTTTGGAAATCTGGTGTGTGTGTTTGCACTGACATGACATCTCATTTCTGACCAGCCCCATTCCAAGTGCCGGAGAGCTTCATGTGGCCAGTGTTGGACAGTACAGTCCAGACCCTCACTGGGCTGGAGCTGCGTGTCTCCGCACCGGCATTTTTTTTTTGCCCGGAAAGAATCACACAGCGCCCTCTGCTGGTTGTACGGGACTGTGTGTGGCCTTTGTGTCACTCTTGCAGTCTGTTTTGTTTTGTTTCGTCACCACTGGATATTTTTGCCTCACCCCAGGACTGCGGTCTGGAGCTCAATGATGAAGATGGTCACCGCTGCTACCCCCTGGAGGACCACCTGTTCTGTCACTCCTGCCACATCAAGAGGCTGGAGAAGGGTCACTCATCCACAGCCCTTCACCAGCACCACTTCTAGCCAGAGCCTCCTGCAGATCTCATGGTGGGGAGGAGCCAGGGTTGCACCATGAGGAGTCCGCGGGTTAATTCCTGTCACCCCTGGGGACGGATTGGGATTGGGGGAGTGGAGGGGAGGCAGGTGCCTTTCCTTTAAACAAGGAGGGGATCCCTGCTGGTCTGGGATTATGTATTTTTTTCACTGCTGCCACACCCTCATCAGATTACTCAGGAAGAAACCCCAGCAAGCGCGTGGCATGTGACAGGAGATCTCATTAGTGTGACTGAATGAACCTTCCTGTCCCCTCTGGGAAGAGTTCACACTTCAGTGGGAAAGGTTTGCACTGAAGAGAGATTTCAGCTGCCGATATGTTCAATCCTTTCCCTCCCCTTTGGAAAATACCTGCACCCAAACACCCCCTCCCAACCCCTCCCCCGCCCCACACACACCATAATTTAAGATTTCCTTCCACTCCAGAGCTTCAGTTCTTCTGTAGAATGGCTGCAAATTTTAATTGCATCATCGCAAGAGGGATGCTCTGACGTGTGCTTTGTATCTTAGGAAGAATTCACTTGGTAAAGCAGAGCCAAGGTTTGAAATAAGTGAGATGGGGTTTTCTCCTTGTAGCCTAACATCATTCTGTGTGCCCCTGGAAATCTTCACTCCTTTAAAGGCAGCTGGCGGCCTGATGGAGGATTGATCCTGTTCTAGGAAAGTGTGCTTTGGGATGAGAACTTGGTGCAGGCGCCAGGCCTCTTTTGCCCGCCTGTTGTGCTTTTTTTCCTCTGGAGCTCTCAAGAATCTGGGACTTCAGAGTTCCCCCTGCAAAGGCTGGTCTCGGGATCTTTCGTGGAGATCCTCTTATGCCTATTTTCGCTTCTTTAACAATGGACTTTGGGGAAGTGTGCCCACATACTGAGACCTGACCCCTTATTAATGAGGAGAGTTTTTGTGTGTAAGATCTCAAAGCCAGCCTGGGAGAGAGTGCCTGAGCATAAGGTATGATATTCATTTCACAGGTCCCTCTCTTGCCAATTCAGGTATTATGCTTGAAGAAACCAGTATAAGGTACACTGCTTTTGTCTGTTTTTTTTTTTTTTTCTTTCTGTAAAAATTGTTTCCCTCTACTTTCAGTCTCCCACACACAAAAAATACCTCACAGATAAGAGCTTCAGATTAAGGACGAATTTGGCCATCACACTGGACTCAGCCAGTGTGTGTTAGGAACCTCTGGCTTCACCCAGGTCAGACCAGTGGGTCAGGGCACTGTAATCTTAACTAAAGTTCAGCTGGGAATAGATCTGATTGATACTGGGTGCTCCTGCCTTATGCATTTCATCATGCTGGCTCCCCGGGATGGCAAGGGCTAAGGGGGGGCCACCTACTGGCAGGATTTCAAGGCCACCTCTGCACTGAAGAGGCAAAATGTGCCCTGTGTGTCACACTCCTGAGGCCAGAGGTCAGTACCCCTGGGTATTTCAATGAGAAGAAAGTGTGAGAAAAAGGTTGGCTGACATTTGGCTTCTCAGCCCACGGGGAGGGACCCTGGGCCTTTTCGCAGGAGGACAGGGGCCATCTCACCACTGCCAGCCAGGCTGGGAGCATCTGCTCTCTGCCGCCTCACCTCACATCCAGAGGGAGGGGATTGGGTGGCTGGGGCCTCGGAGGGCGTCAGTGGAACCCAAAGGCACAGGGACTCACAGACTATTCACTGGGCCCAGTTCTAAGCCTCTAAACCATGCTTTGACTCCTTTGGTAGCAGTTGCCTGTAAGAAGCACAGAAATGGCACCATGGATTGTCTTTTCCGTTTTTGTTAAATTCATTCTGCTGGAATCCTTTGGCCAGATGTCACTTCAGCCCAAGCTGTGTGATTCTACTGGTTCCTTTTCACAGGCTGAGCCTCCTAAAAACCCATGAGTGTTTATATGAGGGCTAAAAACCCAGGGGGTGGGGAGGTGAACCCTGGGGTCCCCCCTCCCTTCCCAGCATACCATCCAGCTCAGCCTTGGCAAGGCTGGTGGGCAGATGGAGCCAGCCAGTATGTCTCAACCTGTCTCTGCCAACCTAGGATTATTTCTGGCCTTGATGACACACCTTTGCTCCACTATCAAGTCAAGCAGAGGAAAGAAAATTGCCTTGGAGCCACATCAGAAGTAGCAGGGATTTGTTTGCAACTTGGTAACAGTTGACCCTTGAACAGCATGGGTTTGAACTGCATGGGTCCATTTATATGTGGATAATTTTCAGTAGTAAATACTGCAGTCAGTACTACACGAGATCTGTGGTTGGTTGAATCCACGCTGCAGAGGGACCACGGTTACGGACGGCCGACTGTAAGTTATATGAGGATTAACCCTTAAGTTGTTCAAGGCATAACTGTAGTTTAAAAATCTGATTCACTTTTTAAATGAAATTTTTTTTTTTTTTTTTGCGGTACGCGGGCCTCTCACCGCTGTGGCCTCTCCCGTTGCGGAGCACAGGCTCCGGACACGCAGGCCCAGCCGCCATGGCTCACGGGCCCAGCTGCTCCACGGCACGCGGGATCCTCCCGGACCGGGGCACGAACCCGCGTCCCCTGCATCGGCAGGCGGACTCCCAACCACTGCGCCACCAGGGAAGCCCCTAAATGAAATTTTTAAAGTGTCCTTGATTGAGGCAATTTTGATATCTCAGCAAATATTTTATACTGCTGAAGAAGAACAATAAGAGAATTTCTAGACACCCTAGAAATCTGAGAGGCAACTTCTCTTACTGTCAGTGTCCCTGGAGAGGGTAATGGGTAGGAATCTCCTACCAGTTTTGTCTCCTCCTCAGGCCCTTGCAAAAAAGCCATGAATAGATGCCCACTTACCTGGTATTTTAAACTTTCTATAAATTATTAGCCAAATAGAGCTATAATGGGGTTGTATTTATAGGCATGTAGAAAGAACACACAAGCACTTCGTAGACCAGGATGAATAAGTTTGTTTTAAAAGGTAGAGCAGATAGCCTTGAGTTCCCTAGATGACTCGTGGACTTTAGATAAACAAGAATTATGGGCTGATTCCAGATGCCAAAGCCAGCCTCCAGCCTTCTCCCTTGCCTCACTTTGCCCTCTAGTTTTTTCTTGTCATTTTTCCCCCCCAGCTAGGGTCATTCAAAAACGGCCTGAGTGATCTGAGAAAAGCCAGGAATGCAGTTTGGCCTGTCATAGCAGGATCCTCTCTCTCTGACATTATCCTCCCCTCTGTGGTTGAGTAGAGAGTGATTCGTTCATTTTTCACACAGAAGGGCATTGAGTCCTGTTGGGTCATTGCCTGCACGTGGCGGCAGGACTTTCCATTTCTCCGTGGTTAGTGCTTGAGCGAAAGCCTCTTTCAGCTGAGTCCACTGAGGTTGTGCCACTGAGTCCTGGGTGGCCGGTGGGATTACCAAGGAGTTCTGATTGCTTTCAAGTGCTGCCATCACCTTGTTTCCGTGGACTTGAGTTACCCAAGATGAAAAACAGAAATGTTAGAATTTGAGAGAATGATCTGGAATTCATACTCCTTTGCAGGCTGTTTTTGTGTGCCGTTTCCCACGTGTGTGAAAGTATGAGAGCTATGATGGCTGCTAGTGCCCTTGCAAAGAATGTGTGCAAGACTTGACCCCAAACCATTGTTGCTTGATGCACTTGTTAAAACTGTCGACCAGGAAACCAAGTGCTTTGTATTCTCCTTTGTGCCAGGAATGAGTCCTAATTTCCCAGTTACTATTGGAAGTAACTTTTAAAAGCAGTAGGAAAAAGATGAGGAAGATGTGTTAGCTATCAATTGTTCTGAGCCAGAACTGGACAAATATGGGAAATTTCTATATAGTGTATGAAAATTTCACTCTGCAGGGAAATTATTTTCCCCTGTGTCTCTTCTTTTACTTTAACTGATTCAAAATATTGTTCCTGTAAAATTATTCAAAATTTTACTGTTACTATAAAATTATTCAGAATATTGTTACCATAAAATTATTCAAAATATTGTTAACTATAAAATTATTCAAAAATTTACTGTTACTATAAAATTATTCCAAATATCATGACAATAAAACTGCCTTAATTTGTAGACTATTAAAGTGATCTCCAACATAATCATGTTTACTGGGTCTGCTTTTGTGTGTATGGAGTAAGCAGATGGGGCTTTTTGCTAACGGGATTTGGTCTTTTAGAGCTCTCGATTCTTTTTTTTCCTTTCTTTCTTTTCCATTATGGTTGATCACAGGACATTGAATATAGTTCCCTGTGCTATACAGTAGGACCTTGTTGTTTATCCATTCTGTATGTAATAGTTTGCATCTGCTAATCCCAAACTCCCAGCACAACTCTCCCCCGCCCCTTTGCCCCTTGGCAACCACAAGTCTGTTCACTATGTCTGTGAGTCTGCTTCTGTTTCGTAGATAAGTTCATTTGTGTCATATTTTAGATTCCACTTAAAAGTGATATCATATGATATTTGTCATTTCTGCCTTACTTCACTTAGTATGATAATCTCTAGGTCCATCCATGTAGCTGCAAATGGCGTTATTTCATTCTTTTTTATGTCTGAGAGCTCTGGATTCTTAAAGAAATATTCGGGCGTTGAAACTGTGTAGGGTCTCAGATTTTATCCTACTGGCAAGCTAATAAGCTAGCATGCCATGGTTTTGTGGATCCTGGCAGAAGTTATAAGACTCCTGGGTCAGAGACAAAGGACACTTTATTACTCACAGTAGCAGCAGTAGCGTTTCACACTGTAAGCCTTTGCACTAGTTGCCTGAGCTCCAGTTCCTACAGGGCCCCGTGAAGAGGGCCAGGTGATACCTGCATATGCGGTGGGCTGTGTTACAAGAGGAAACCCAAGCTTAGAGAACCACAATCTTTTAAAAATGGGCAGTAAACCTGCCTGACTTTTGCTCCAGAGAGAGACGCTATCTCTTCCATCCAAGTCTGTTTATTACTCAAACATCCTTAAAAAGGTAGTCTGGAAGTAAGGCAGTGCCTCCCTCACAAGGTGTGTAGGAATGTGAGAGACGCTTAGAGAATCGTCTTTCAGTCTTTCAAGCATCCAATTTCTTCACCTGGGACCTTATTATTGAGACTTTTCAGGTCATGCTCAAAACGGTGGTCATTTTGTCGCCTTCCCTTTTGTGTATGTTACTGTTTTTTCTAATGAGGTTATGACCAAAGAATTCCAGAGGTGAGTGACCCTCTAGATTTAAGGCAACCACATACAGGAAGGCAGGACTTGCAGACGGAAGGGGCAAGCAATGAGAGAGTGGCTATTCCGATCTTACAAATGCAGGCTGCTGCTTTTCTATGACCCTGATGCTACAAGGGATGAAGATGTAGTCAGGGGAAATGTCTGGGCCAGGGTGTGCCCAGGACTAGAGACGAGGTCTCCCGATTGCTAACTAGCATGGGAGAAGGGGTGAGGAGCCAAGGTATGTGATTGCCATCTATACCCAGACAGGGAATAGCCCTGAGTCGACTCATGTGGTCAACCCTCTGGTGCACAATAAGCCCTCGGGCGGGGTGGCTTTGGGGTCAAAAGCCTGGATTCAAGTTGTAACTCAGGCTCCACCACCAAACTGCTCAATGAACGTAAGCAAATTTAGTTCCCTCATCTGTAAAAATGGGGATAACAACTGAACTTACCTTACAGGACTATTGTGGAATTGACTGAATTAGTCCAAGTAACGAGCTTAGAGCTCTTAATTTTTCAATAATAGTCACAGGTTTTAAGACTTACTTGATCTTTCCATTGGGACAACTAACAAAATAAATTACAAATGGGTTAAAGTACATGGACAAAACGATACAAACACAATTTGAAAAGAGCAACAGAAGAAACCATAGGGTAAATATTGGTAAACTGGAATATATAAAAGTGAAAATTACTTGAGGTTCAAAAATATTATAAGGAAAAGGAAAATATAAAAGATAAGCTAAAAATTGCAATGCGTTCAATAGCTTAAGAATTAATATCCTTAATATACTTAAAAGTTTAACAAATCTATAAGAAGAAAATGAGTACATATATCAAGAGAAAATATATACATCAAGTAATATAAGTAAAAGGAAGTTCCGTTTTTCAGTTAAGAAAAGTGCAAAAAAATCATAATGAAATTTATAATACTCAGTGTTAGCATGCAAGGAAACATGCTATTGATGGAAATGTGTATTTGTTTAAATTTTTTGGCAGGCAACTTGAAAATATATACCAAAGTCTTAAAAAGTCCTTGAAATGGACCTTAAAAATGTCTCTCTGATCATTCAACATCTAAAAATTTATAAGATATCAGAAATAATTCAACATAGCATTATTTTTAAAAAAGTGTTAAACTGACAACAACCCAGATTCCCAACAAAGAGGGTAATGTTTAAAATATCTAGTTTTTTTATGGGTTATCTTCAAAGGATGTTTAATGACCATAAATCTCAGACCCAAAGCTAAGGGGACAAAATGAGAACACAAAGACATTTGTGACAAAACCCCAAATTTGGAAAAAATACGTGTGTAGGTTTATATTAAAAAGTGTGGAAGAAAAGTAAAGTCCATAAGGAAAAAAAATTATGACGTTAATAGTAACGACGGCGGGGGCGGGGATTATGACGTTAATAATAATTATCTCGGGATGGGAATTTGCGTTTTTTTGATTCCCAGTACTTTTCTGTATTTTACAAGTTTCCTGTAATTTGTTCAGGAGGAAAAAACGTTATATTGGAGAGATTAATTGATCGATTGAATGATTACTTATGGGCAGTGTCGGATGTTTCCGCCACTCTTCAGGTTTGACTCTCCTTTCCGCCACAGACCTTTCGGTCCTTCTCAGGTCTTCCACCCAGGCGCCAATAGAATGAGGGGTAATATATAATACTAGATTACCTGGGGTCTTCGTACTGCAAAAACACCCATGTGCTAAGGTTTCCCGATTCACTGGGGACCAGGAGCTCTCAAGGGACAGGGCTGCAGACTCCGATCACTTTGCGGACCCCCTCTAACGCGCGCAGCCGCACTGCAGCGTTCGCGTCTCCGGGACAGGTTACAGCCAGAGCTCACCAGATCCTGGTAAACTGGGACTGTGCCGCTTTTTACGTCACCGTAGGGGTTCTGCTCCACGGGAAAAAGGGCCAGAACTGCTGCCTTAAATGCGCTTTTGTGTCATCCGCTAGCTAACCTCGGGCCACAGCACGCCCCCCTACTGCAAACTACCACCATTCTAGGTGTGTTTTCCCACATGTAACCCATTTACAGAGTCTCCTCGTGTGCATCATTAACTAGGACGCTTTGCAGTTTACAAACCACCTCACACAACTCCGGCTTCCAAACACAGCTTAAAAGATGACATTTCGGGCACAGTAGCGTTAAAATTCAAGATATTTAACCTTCACACCAGAGTCCTAAGGACGTCCTGTAACATCAAACCCAGTTGTGGCTAAAAAGCACGCCTCGAGCCAGCCAGGAGTCGAACCTAGAATCTTCTGATCCGTAGTCAGACGCGTTATCCATTGCGCCACTGGCCCCGCACTAACAGAAACACCACTGTAGCATAGATCACGCCTTACGCATCTACGACAGGCTCCCCGACACTAGCGCCGGGCGTCACGGCGCTAGTCCACAGCTCCCAAGGCTCCGCCTTTCCCCCACCATGCGCTCCGCCAATCCGCAGCGGTGACGTCACGGCGCTCTTCGGCGCACTCCCATCCACCGCATCGGACTGCGCCTTTAGCGTTCTATAGCGCGCGCGCTAAGTTTGTCCACGGCCGCCTCCCGTTCGGGAGCAGCCCGGCCGGGCAGGGAGAGGAGGTGGGACGAGGCGGGGCGTTGCGGCCGCCGTGCCAGGGTGACCGGTTTCGCTGTATTCGAGGTGGCGGGGCGGGCGGAAGGGGCAGGGAGGAGGCCGCGGTGCAGGATGGCGGCAACAACCTACGAGCGGCTGAAGCTGTGAGTTCCGCGGGCCGGAAGCCGTTGCCCGAAAGGGTCTGCGGGGCGGCGGGTGGGGCGGCAGGTGTGGGCCGCCGGCAGCGGGGAGGCTTCCTGAGTTCCGGGGCGGCGGGCCGGGTGTGGGAACCCCGCGCGCTCCCCGCCTTACTCGCCGGGCGCGGCCGCTCGCGGCGCCGCGCCCGAGTCGCCACAGGCCCGGGAGCGGCTGTCCCGCCAGCTTTTCTCCACTCAACTCGGTCTCAGAGGCCACGGCGGGGGACCGAAGCTGCGCACCGTCTTCCGGCGAGCCCGGCTCGCCGTTTGGATGCAGCCCTTCGGGGCACGCTCCTCCCCACTTTATTTTATTTTTTATTGTTTGGAGAGGTGGCGGCTAAATTTATCCTTATCGCTTAGGAGAGAAAACGAGAAGTTTTTTTCTTATTTCGTGGACCCATAGCAGCACGGATAGCAGCATGTTAGAGGCCACACACAAATGGATAAACCTTTATCTGGGCATTGAAGCCTTCGTGACCGGTCTTGAGGATGCATGAAAAATTTAAAGTACAGTCAATACTCTTAAGGTCCTAAAAGGTTTACTTGGCTTTAAATATTATACCGCCCAAGCATAAAGCAGATTGTTAGGTCCACGTGGACAGCCAGGGGCTACTGTAGAGAATTTTGGCCCTGTAAATTGACTTTTCGGTAAAGCCAAGCTCTTGAGGCTCTGAGAAATAGGCTCTGGTTGTTAGAGTTGTAAATTAGGTATTTGTAGGGTTTGGGGTTCGTCCTGGGTTTAAAACAAAAGCAAAAACATGATTTCCCTTAGCATTACTATCAGCCCCTATGCTTTTCTTGTCTGTGAATAACTTTGTTCTACTCACTTTGTGTTCAATGCTTTACCTCTAGACTGAAAATCCAGTGACCACATCTCAGAAAGTCTTTGGCAACAGAAGCAGATGTGATTATTGAGAAGCTTATCTATCCCTAAATAAGTTAAAACATCTTGGGACTTAGGCACAGGTATCGCATTTCCTATACAAGGATATGAGGACATCAAGATGTGGTTTGGGCACTTCCTATGCTCCCCAGAACCTCAAGCTCACTTAACTTTCTGGAAGGTTCAGTTAAAAGTTAGGGCTGCAGAATTGGAAGTGAGGCCATCTCGACATCAGATGTTTTGCATAAAAGAAGATTACTTTTTCCTCAGTCCACCCCCCCCTTACCACTTATCTTCACTGTAATTCCCTTGAAAACCCCCAGCTGCACACTTCCCTCCACATTTTCCTTGTTAGGTTTCCTTATTCTCTCCCGGTTCCCCATCACAAGGTGATCACCTTGTTGGTGAATGAGTCTAGGAAAGTGTCTTTGACTGAGGTACTGGCGGGGCCAGTGTCACGTGTGCTGTGTTGGCTAATTAGGTTATTGTTGTCTATCTGATAGTCACTAAAGGGTTTTAATGTGATCCTACACCAGGTCTCAGTTGTGTTTAAGAAATATGGAGCCTTGGCTTGATTGCCGCTCAGCGTTAGGTTACGAAATGCAATCGAATTTTCCTGTGGCAAAGATTGAATGGGATGGAGAACTTGAGAGTTATGATGATAACTGCCAAGGAGGCAATAAATGCACCAGTCCAGACCTTAAAAAAAAAAAAAGCTCTGTATCCATAAAAGAGAAAGGAAATTTGGCACTGAAGTGGTGACGCTGATGCTTTTGTATTGATTTTTGTGAGAAGTGGAAACTATAAATTTGTTTTGGGGAAAAAGTAAATCTGGGGTTATATGAAAGTCATTCTCTAATTTTTCAGTGCTTAACTTTTTTCCCTGAAAAAAAATAGTTCTAAATGCTTCTGTAAATGAAGATACAACTTTTTTACAACTTTGTTTTTCTTTGCCAAGGAGTTTGTGAGTTGGAGTCTCTGCTCATTTCTTTTGTTTGGCCCTTGCTGCTCTGAGGCGTGGTTTTAAAATGTGGCCTCCGACCTAAGGTGTATTCTTTTTTAGATGCATTGGAGGTGGAAGTGGTTTCTGATCCATATAAGAATTACAGGACATAATGGCCATTTTTAAAAGTGCCTAGAGATATGTTTTAAGGAAGATCCGTACAAGAGATAGTTTGATTATTGTGTTATGAAAGTATTGTTATTGGGTTCATTTAAATATCGAAGTGCTTGGGATTTTAAAAATTTGTTCTGTGTTATGCCATACATTTTTTCCAGTCCATCTCTGTCCTGTGGTGTTCACCTTCCTAATGCCCTAAGTTTCATCCTCTACTCTCCCGCTTACAATCTCCAGTTCCATTTTATTGACTTACAGGAATAAGCCCACATTTCTTAGCCACCTGTATTCTAGCCTCTTCACAGTCTATCCCCTAACCTTATTTCCCATAACTGCCCAGTGCTTTTTTTTCTTCCTTTTTTTTCCCTTTCACCAGACTTGGACACCCTCTTTTTGCTTCAAGCTTGGGCTTATTTTGATCTTTCTATCCAGAATGTTTTCTTCCTCTCTTCCCCTCTTTACATGCTGATCACATCTATGGTAGAGCCGAGACAACTCTGGTTTTTTAAGTCAGAACAGACTTAGATTTATTTAGACTTAGATTCACCTGCTATTTGCTTTGTGTCCTGACCATGTTACTTAATCTCTCTGAATGGGGTTTTCATCTGTAAAATGGGAACGTTTCTACTTCACAGTATTATAAGGACTGAAAGAGCGTAGATGAAACCAGCATACTTAACAGATACTCCTCGTCTCTGCGAAGCCTTTTTTCCAATGTCTTTTCCTTCACTGAGCTCCCATAACAGTCTACTGTCACAGGAACTAGACACCAAACGTCTATATGAGTTTTCACATTGTCTCTTACGATTCATTAGCAGTGTACTTACTGTCTGATGGACACGAGGACTGAAAGAATGATCGAGCCATAGCACTGTTTGAACCACTCACTTTGCTGCCTAGAAATGATGAAGTCATTAATAAATACTTTGTTTCTCCAACTAGGTTACAAGTATGTAGAACATATTAGAAACACCTTAACATTGATTTCTTCTCTAGTCCTCAGTTCCTAACGTAAAGCCTGGTGCATTGCAGGTCCTCAGTGGATCACCTAAGTAAATGAAAAGAACTTTCCTCGGACGTGGTATAGAAGTGAGTTACTTAACAACTGAAAATAATTGACATGTTCATTATGGATTTTTGATGTAGAAAACAATATTGATTTGTTCAGAATTTAAAATTTATACTATTTAAACATCCAGGCAGTTCTTAATATTCCTATTTTGCAACTCCTTTTTTCATTTAAAATCATTTGTGTAAGCCTTTGTAATGTCAAACAGTGATAAGTTTGAAATTGCAAGACAATTAACAGAAATCCATGATTGGAAACCTTTAAAGCATTTTTTTTCCTTTTAAAGGTCAGGTGAAAAAAGTGTAAGGCAGAAAGTGAATCAGGTTGCAGCTTCTATCTGAAGAAACATTGTTTCCTCAGTTAAGAAGTGGACTTTCTTTTTAAAACATTGTCATAGCTGTGAGGTCAGCCAAGGGAGAGGTGATAGAATCCTGAGGACAGATGTAAACTAAGCAATTCTGTGATGAAGATATATGTAGTTTATACAGTCCAGTGAACATTCAGATTACTCACACATCTCTCTTCTTGACTGCCTTCATCCAATTCCACCTCTCCCGTCCACCCCCCCTCCCGCCCATCTCTGATAACCACAAATCTTATCTCTTTTCTTTGAGTTTGTTTTTGAAGTGTAATTGACCTACAATGCTATGTTAATTCTTGGTACACAAGATAGTGATTTGGTATTTTTGTACATTTAAAAATGGTCACCATGATAAGTCTTGTTATGATATGTCATCATACGAAGATATTACATAGTTATTGACTGTATCTCCACAGTGTACATTTCATACCCTTGACTCATTTACTGTGTTTTATAACTGGAAGTTTGTACCTTTTAATCTCCCTCACCTATTCCTTTCCTTTCCCTACCTACCTCCACTCCGGCGACCCTCTGTTCTCTGTAACTCTAACTCTGCTTCTGTTTTGTTTGTTCGCTTGTTTTTTAGATTCCATGTATAGGTAAAATCATACAGTGTTTGTCTTTCTCTTTCTGACTTATTTTACTTAGCATAATACCCTGTCGGTCCATTGGTTGTTGCAAATGGCAAGATTTCATTGTTTTGTTATGGCTGAGTAATATTCTAGTGTGTGTGTGTGTGTGTGTGTATATATATATATATATATATATTTCATACATGTTTTTTATCCATTCATCTATTGATGGGCACTTGGGTTGCTTCCATATCTTGGCTTTTGTAAACAGTGTTGCATTGAACATAAGGGTACGTATATCTTTTCTAATTAGTGTTTTGTTTTCTATAGATAATTACTTAGGAATGGAATTGCTGGATCATATGGTAGTTCCATTTTTAATTTTTTGAGGAAGTGCCATACTCTTTTCCATAGTGGCTGCCCTAATTTACCAACAGTGCAGTGTTCCCTTTTCTTGACATTGTCGCCAACACTTATTGTATTTGTTGTCTTTTTGATAATAGCCATTCTGACAGGTGAGAGGTGGTTTTGATTTGCATTTCCTTCATGATTAGTGGTATTGAGCATCTTTTCATGTGCCTATTGGCCATCTGAATATCTTCTTTGGAAAAATGTCTGTTCAGATCCTCTGCCCGTGTTTTACTCGGGTTGTTCATTTTTTTTTAAACTTTATTTATTTTTTAAGTTATTTTTGGCTGCTTTGGGTCTTCACTGCTGCGCACGGACTTTCTCTAGTTGCTGCACGTGTACTTCTCATTGCAGTGGCTTCTTTTTGTTGCGGAGCACAGGCTCTAGGCACACGGGCTTCAGTGGTTGTGGCACGAGAGCTCAGTAGTTGTGGCTCGCAGGCTCTAGAGCTCAGGCTCGATAGTTGTGGTGCACGGGCTTAGTTGCTCTGCAGCATGTGGGACCAGGGCTCGAACCCATGTCCCCTGAATTGGCAGGCGGATTCTTAACCACTGCACCACCAGGGAAGTCCCTGTTCATTTTTTTTTGGATCTTGAGTTGTTTGAGTTCTTTCAATATTTTGGATATTAACCCCTTATCAGATGTATCATTTGAAAATATCTTCTCCCAGTCAGTAGGCTGCCTTTTTGTTTTATTGATAGTTTCCTTCACTGTGCAAAAGCTTTTTAGTTTGATGTAGTTACTTTTGTTTATTTTTGCTTTTGTTTCCCTTGCCTGAGGAGACATATCCAAAAAAAATATTACTAAGACTGATGTCAGAAAGCATCCTGCCTCTGTTTTCTTCTAGAGGTTTTATGGTTTCAGGTCTTATGTTTAAGTCTTTAATCCATTTTGAATTTACTTTTGTGCATAGTGTGAGAGAGTAGTCCATTTTGATTATTTTGCGTGTAGCAATCTCGTTTTCCAAGCACGCTGTCCTGGAGAATGTTCCATGTGCACTTGAAAGAAGTTCTTTCTTTTTGTTTATGTGTATATCTGTTATAGATTTTTGGTTTGTGGTTACAGTGAGGTTTATATATAGCAGTCTGTCTGTCTGTGATTATTTTAAGCTGCTGATCTCTTACGTCAGACACATTTTAACAACCCTGCATTTTTGCTCCTCTCCTCCTCCTTGCCCCGCATGTTTACTCTTTTGATATCATCTTTTATATCTTTTTGTTTCGTGTATCCCTTAACTACTTATTGTGGGTGTAGGTGATTTTACTGGCTATATCCACTGGCTGCAGAGCTCATGGTGTCCCAGAGCTCGTGTTGGCCTGCTGGTGGGCAGAGCCCGGGCCCAGGGGGCTGGGCTCGGTCCTGATATGGCAGGCTGTGGGGCTGCGGTGGTCCTGGGGCTGTTGTCTGTCCACTGGTGTGTGGGGCGGGGACCTTGGGCATCCCAGGGGTGGTGCCTACACATTAGTGGGTGAGGCTGGTCCTAGGGCTAGTGCCAGACCACTGGTGGGCTGAGCTGGGTCCCAGGGTCTCTGGTGGCAGGGTCCTGGGGATCCTGGGGCTAGTACTGGGACCCTGGTGTCTAGGGGTGGTCCTGTGCCCTTTGGTGGACAGGGCTGGGTCTTGGGGCATAAGAGAGCATGTCTGCTGGTGGGTAGGTAGGGCTGTGTCTCTGCCTGGCTAGTTGATTGGCCTGAGGTGTCCCTGGTACTGATGCTGATGGAGCCAGTGTAGGCAGTGGGTGGGGCCAGGTCCTTGTGCTAGTAAGCTAGAAGGAGGACTCCAAAATGGCACGTGCCACCCCCAGTGTCCTTGTGGTAGAGTGAGCTTCTAAAGATGGCTGCCACCATCTTTGTCCCCAGGGGTGAGCCGGTTGCCTCCTGCCTCTCCAGGATCAGCAGGTGAATCTGACCCAGGCTCCTTTCATATTTTTGCTTCTGTCCTGGGTCCTGGAGCATGTGAAATTTTGTGTGTGTCCTTTAAGAGTGGAGTCTCTTATTTCCCACAGCCCTTTGGCTCTTCTGAAAGTAAGTTCCACTGGCCTTCAAAGCCAAACGTTCTAGGGGCTCATCTTTCTGATGTAGGAACCCCGAGCTGGAGAGCCTGATGTGAGGCTGGACCCCTCGCCCCTTGAGGAGAGCCTCTGCAGTTGTAATTATCCTCCCATTTGTGGGTCGCCCCCACTGTGGTATAGGTCTTGGTTACACTGGCTCTCCTCCCCTCCTACCCGTTTTGTTGTTCCTTTTTTATATCTTTAGTTGTAGAAGATCTCTTCTGCTAGTCTTCCAGTTTTTCTCATCAGTAGTTGCTCTGTAAAGAGCTGTAATTTGGTGTGCCTGTGGGAAGAGGTGAGGTCAAGGTCTTCCTGCTCTGCCATCTTGGCCACACATCTCCATGGGCCTTTATTTTCAAAGCTTAATAGGCTTTGAAGTCCATGGTCTCTGGGATCAAGAAGAGAGAGTGCAAGCTCATGCCTATTTTGATATATCTTCCAAAATATGTGTCATCTTAACAGAAACTAGGACTCTGGGTTGATATCAAATCCCCTGTCTTGAAAGAAACTAGGTAGTATTCCTGTTCTGTTAGTTAATAGTTGATACCTATTGGATTCTGATAACCTCACCAGTTTATTTTAGTATACAGTATTACTTTGAACTTTAGAGATTTGATATCAACAGCATAGTTAATGACCAGATAATCTTCTTGGAGGGAATTTCTTTAACTTCTAAGATCTATTTCATAAATAAGTAATGTGAGAGAGTTTTACTGAAATGAGAAACATCACACCAGTTGAGGGCCATTCTTTTTGCAACAGGGAGAAGATTTTGCCTAGATATTTGTTCATCACTGAGTCTTCTGTCTTGGTTTCCATGTACTTATTACATTGAGAACTTAGCAGAGCCTGTTGACTGGTTAATTTTGGAAAAGCTCCAGGCAGAACTTGGTGTTAGTGATACTTTATAGACTTTCTATTTAGAGAACACCCTGCTTCCTCTTTCTCTTCTTATAAGTTACAGTATAACTTCAAATCCAGTTAAAATTTGACCTCTCATGATCTTTCCTTAGCTAAGAGAAAAGAAACAATTTTTAAAATTCCGTTTATTCTGTCACTGAGCCAAAGAAAACATTAGTTAAGGGCCATATAGAAATAACAACTTAATGTATGTGTTTTCTGACTAATTATGTTCTATTCTCTAAGAAAATTGAGCTTTTACTATCTTGTGTGAGAATACCAATGGGAATGGATAAGCTTAGAGTCCTTGTCTGCAGAGGCTTGGTAGCCTGTTTGGTGAAGATTTTTTTTTTAATAAATAAATAAATAAATAAATTTATTTATTTATGGCTGCATTGGGTCTTTGTTGTTGGGTCTTCATTGCTGTGTGCAGGCTTTCTCTAGTTAAGGCGAGTGGGGTCTACTCTTTGTTGTGGTGCGCGGGCTTCTCATTGTGGTGGCTTGTTGCAGAGCTCGGGCTGTAGGTGCACGGGCTTCAGTAGTTGTGTCACGCAGGGTCAGTAGTTGTGGTGCATGGGCTTAGTTGCTCTGCGGCATGTGGGATCTTCCCAGACCAGGGTTCGAACCCATGTCCCCTGCATTGGCAGGCGGATTCTTAACCACTGCGCCACCAGGGAAGTCCCTGGTGAAGATTTAAAAACAAAAATAACAATAAAACCATAACCCCAGCAAAAATTATACCCTGAATGTTTACTCAAGTGTTTCTGACTGTAAGTGCTAGAGAGTTAAAGTTAATTTCATGAGCTTTTGAAATGAAACCTGGGAGCATAAAGCTTACAGAATAAAATTTATTACATAAAACACACTTCAGATCAGTATTAAGGCCAATTAAACAGTGGTGGGAAATGGAAGGAGGGAAAGCAGAAGAGGAAGGCAGCAAAGGCATATGTAGATAGCTGAGTTGGGATGACACTTGCTGTTATTAGTTGGATGAATTAGAGCGATTACTTGTAATTAGTCTTCTTAGAAATGTTGATTAGCTGGCAGTCACTGTTCATATCTCCAATTCTTGCTCCAATTCTTAAGCCATTTTCAATAACATTTATCAGAGCAGCCTGGTGGCAGCACCAGCAACTTAGATTCTAGCAACATCTCTCTGAGAGGTAAGATCCAGCAAAGGTCCCAGAGCCCTTAGGCTAGATAGAACTCTTTACCTTGATCCACAATTACTCTTATTTTTGTTCTTTTAACACCTTTTTAAGCTTAATTTTTATTATCTAATACGAGTATATGGTTTAAAGCTAAGTAACACAAAGCTTATATATTAAAAGAGCACCTTTCAGCACTCCCAACTCCCACTGTCCCAGAGGCATCTATCAATACTTTCATTTTTTTACAATGTTTATTTATTTAGGTTGTGCTGGGTCTTAGTTGCGGCATGCAAACTCGTAGTTGTGGCATGTGAACTCTTCGTTGCAGCATGCGGGATATAGTTCCCTGACAAGTGATTGAACCCGGGCCCCCTGCATTGGGAGCGTGGAGTCTTACCCACTGGATCATCAGGGAAGTCCCAGTATTTTCATGTTTTTGAGCAGTTTCTTCTGGTATTTTGCTTTACACTTCTGAACAACATGCTTATACTGCTATTTCCTGATTTGTTTTTCAGTTTCAGTCATATGATGACTTTTTACTTCAGAAGATGAGAATTTAGCTTTTATACCTCTCTTCCTTTCCTCTCCTCTCAGTGTGGTTATATTAAGATATTCAGTGTTCACATTATTATGGTTGTGTAGGTATGACTCAAAGGAAGTCAGTAATGTATTATAATTACATTTCCTTATAAAAATGCTTTGTTTTTCCTTGAATTAAAAAGTTTGCTTGACTTTTCTTTAATGTACCTGTTGCTAATTAATCTTCAGTCTCTGGGACAGCAGTAAAACTCCTCTGCTGATGGTAACTGTCAATTCATCTTCTTCTGTGAGGCTTACCTCCAGGAGCCCTATCCCCTCTGCTTTAATCTGGACTGGCTGTTCTTTAGGCCTGTTGCATTGTCCTGGAACTTCCCTTTACCATCATCATGAGAATTTCTTTTACCTCTCTCCTGTTTTGGATTCCAAGTCTAACTCTTGATTTACTCCATGTCGATGAAACAGCTTTTCCTTCTTTCCAAGAAAGAGTGAAAGAGAAGTATCTTTTGAGATATTGCACATCTGAAAATGCTTTCATTCTGTCCTCACGTTTATTTGTTAGTGTGACTAAGTAGAGAATTCTCAGAAATTATTATCCTTCAGAATTTTAAAGACCTTGCTGTTGAATAGTCCAATGTGTTGCTGTTGAATAATCCAATAGTGTGGCTGTTGAATATTTCAGCACTTCTTTCTCTTAGTTTTTTTTTTTTTTCTGGAAACTTTAGGATTGTATCTCTATGGTATTTTGAGTTTTACACTTAATGTGCCTCTGTGTGTGTGTGTGTGTGTGTGTGTTTCATATATTTGGTGGGCCTTTTACATCTGGAAACTTGTCCTTTGGCTTGAGGTTTCTTCTTTGTTTTTGCACTATTTGATAAATTGTTTTCTTGTGTACTCTCCTGGAATTCCTGCTAAGTGGATGTTGAACATCCTGGATTGTGCCCCTCTCTTTCTTCCTGTCTTCTCTCCCCCTCCTGTCTCTTTCCATCTCCCCCTTTCTTCCTTCCTATGCTTTTCTGTTTTACAGCTCTTATCTTTTTATTCTGTTCTCAAGGAGAGTTCTTCAGTTTTATTTTCCAGTCCTTCTACTGAATATTCAAATTATTATTTCTGCCGTCAGTCCAAAAACATATTCTTGCTTGCTGAATCTCCTTCTCCCCCCCGCCCTTCTTTTTGGTATTTTTGTTTCATGAATGCAATGTCTTCTCTCTCAGGCTACCAGTTATAAATGTGTTTTGAAGTTTTATTCTGTTCTCAGCATAGTTTGTTTACCCAAAGTTATTTTTCTCTTTGTTTTGTTCTGTGTCTTCTGTGATGGAAGCTTAGCTCAAATATCTGATCCTTGGTTGTCATTTCATGTTTAAGAATGAGGCACTGAAAAATGAATTGGAAGGGTCTGTTTGTGGGTCAGGATTTTTCAATTGGTGGCCTTCACTAGAGTGATGGTGCAGGAACTCAACTGTTTCTTTGGGGGAGGTGCCCTAAATATCAGCATTTGCAGGTCTTTTCTTTTGGGCCAGTAAGTTTCTTCAGAGACAGTATTCTTAGCTCTTTCGGGAGTTGGGGGAGTGGGATGCTTGGCTTTTAGCCTTCTGGGAACCTGCCAGAGGAAGAGGTGGATTTTCCCAATCTGTAAGCAGACCTTCTCTGTGTCTCCAGACTTTACTTGACTCACTGTGGTCCTCAGCTGTGCCTGGTTTCTGGAGTTCAGGTCTTCTCTTGTTGAACTGCTCTAAGCATTAAATCATAGGGTTAGGGAGGTACCTGGACTCTAGGTTTGGGTAGGGATCTGATTGTTCCTTACACAGACTTTGAACCACCTTACTCTTACCCCCAACCCTGCAGTTAATCTCACTGCCCCACCTCATCCCCTACCCAAGTTCTTAGTTCTTGAGGCTTTTCAGCACTCTACAGCTGGAGTCTGCTTACTTTGTTGGCTCTCACCCCATAGGCAGTTAGATTCTGTAGTAACTTAATTAGCCCATTTCCAAGCACTTTTCTTCTTCCAGACCTGCATTTGAATGACTAGTATCTGCCCTACAGCCTGCACCCACCTCTTGGTACTACCCAGATTCCATCTTCTGAAAGAATATCAAGGCTTTTTCTCTGGAGGGTTTTCACTCTTGGAAATTCATTTCATTCTACTTCGATTGAGAAGCTAATTTGTTGATCTTCTCATTTCACATGTACCTAGCCAGACTGGAAGTGTTATATATAGTATATTTCACCTTCATATAAAAGAAATTTTCATTTCTGACTTTGTAATTTTAAGGATTTTGAACACATAGTGAGGTTATTAACTTTGACTGCGATTATTAGGAATGTAACAATTAGTAAAGGCCTATTTCTGTGGCTGTATATTTTTTGTATATGATTTAAAGTCTTAATTCAAGATGTATATATATATTAAAAAAAATAAGTTGATTTGCAGCTGCATTGGGTCTTCATTGCAGTGTGTGGGCTTTCTCTAGTTGTGGCGGGCAGGGGCTACTCTTCGTTATGGTGCATTGGCTTCTCATTGCGGTGGCTTCTTGTCGTGGAGCACGAGCTCTAGGTGTGCGGGCTCAGTCATTATGGCTCATGGGCTTAGTTGCTCCGCGGCATGTGGGATCTTCCCAGACCAGGGCTCGAACCTGTGTCCCCTGCATTGGCAGGTGTATGCTTAACCACTGCGCAGCCAGGGAAGTCCCCAAGATGTATGTATTTTTTTCAGTGTTCCACACCCTTCCAGATCAGTTTTAAGTTTAAATGTCAAGTTGGAAAAAATTTTTTAATTGCTTATATTAGGGATACTTTTTGTTCCATGTATATTTTGAAATATATTTATTTGTGTATTTATATATATATTTTACATAATTATACATATTAAAATTTTAATAGGAGATTTTTCTGCTCCTATAAATATTTGATTTTATAATAAATTTCACTGACTAAAAGGTATCTGTTAGGTAACACACCAAAACTTGTATATGGAAACAAGTATGATTTTTTTTTAATTCATTGACTTCATTCAAATAATTTATTTTTATGGTAGAAGTTTTGCAGGTGAGAAGCTTAAATACATTGGTTTTAGGGCCCTGTCAGTTACCAAAATTCAAGGATGCTCAAGTTCCGTATATAAGTGGCGTAGTGTTTACATATAACCTATGTACATCCTCCTGTATATTTGAAATCATCTCTATATTATAATACCTAATACAATGTAAATGTTATGTAAATAGTTGCAAATACAATGTAAATACAATGTAAACGTTATGCAAATAGTTGCTGGTGTTCAGCAAATTCTAGTTTTGCTTTTTTGGAACTTTCTGGAATTTTTTTTTCTTGAGTATTTTCAATCCACTGTTGGTTGAATCCACCCTTGTGGAACCCATGGATAAGGAGGGCCTACTGTATATAGATAAAAGAAGTCAAAGTATAAGAGGGTGGAGCTATTGAGGGAACACAGTATGCATTTCTCTACTGGCTGTTCATTTAGATGCAAGCTTTGTGTTTTTGTCCACTGTATTGAAAAAGTGGAAGAATTTGATTTCTGAGATTGTATGTTGATAATCATCTCTTATATTAAGAATAACGTTAGTTATTAAAGAAGTAACACCATTTGTGTGAAGTAAACTGTGGTAGCTTCCCCCCCCCCCCCAAATACAGCTGTGAATTTAGAAGAGCTTAGGGCCCTGAGCAATATGAAGAAGATGGATATAATAAAACCCAGGGACTTCACTCGTGGTCAGAACTGTGTAGCATTCATCAGCCTTTGTCTCAAATGTAAAACTAAAGCGGCTGAGTAGGAGCAGTGGTGATGGCTTTGTCAAGAGACTGAGACAGCAGAAGAGAAAACTAAAGCTCAGTGGTCTGAGGTCATTTAGTAAAAAAAAAAAAATGATGCCACCATTTCGTGGAGTCTCTTCTTAGTGCCAGGCGTGTCACACATATTCTCTCATTTACCCTCACCGATCACTTACCACTTTTTAATAGAGAGAAAGCTGAGCTGGGAAGTTCAGTGATTTGTTCAGGGACTCATGACAAGTAAGCATGGAGTTGGAATTCAAACCAGGTTTGTAAGAGCTTAAAACCTGTAACTTTTTCACCATACTGTGTTACTAGAATTTGAAGGCATCATCTTTTGGTAGGATGGCCCAGAAATTGATGTGTTCAAGATCCTAGTCAGTCAGGAAAACATTGACTTATACTTAGGTTAAGACATAAGGAAAAAACCTTGGTTTAATAAAATATAAATTAAAGACACTCCATTAAAAATGGTTTTTAAAATGTTTTATCACTTAGAAACTCACACACCAGGTATCAAACGCAATTGAAGGAAACATCTCTTTGTTTTGTTCCAGGAAGATAAAGTGTTTTTGTGTTTTGGCCAGGGGTTAATGTGGAGATTATTTCATTCCAGGAGGGATTTGATCACTGTAGTAGTTTTCTATTGCTGCTGTACCAAATTACCATAAGCTTAGAAACTTTAAACAATACAAATGTATTATCTCTTAGTTACTGTCGTTCAGAAGTCCAATATGAATCTCACTGGGCTAAAATCACGTTTCGTAGTGGAGGCTCTGAGGAAGAATCCAGCTCATTCAGGGTGTTGACCAAATCCATTTTCTTGTGGTTGTTGGACTAAGGTCCCTGTTTTCTTGCTGGCTGTTAGCCTGAGGCCACTCTCCTGTCCCTGCACGTGACCTCAACATCTCAGGAACTACCAACAACTTGTCACATCCTTCTCATGATTGAAATCTTCATTGTAGGAAAGCATTTCCCATTGTAGGAAAGTATTTCACATGACTCTTTCAGATCCTGAGCCTTTTTAAGACCTGGAAATGCAGTGGGACATCTGATGCACAGGCATTTAAACAGCATTTAAAAGATTGGGGGTTGTTAGGGTGTGGAGGGATTCTAAAGAGTGAGGCTTATAAAATGCCCTCTGATTTAGAGACAGAATTTTTTCCAAAGGCTTTTATAAAGAAGTCTTGTTTTTCAGGTCTACTTATTGTTTAAAATTTTTGTTTCTATTTGGTACTTGTTTTTTTATTTATCACCTACCTCCTTGTCCCTAGTACTTGTGTAATGCTTAGCACATGGTAGCTTTTCAATAAATTTATTGACTTACTCCTGGAGTGCAACTTACCCTTGCACAAAACATCTTCTGCAGGTATGGACTGATGTGTTGGATTTTTTTTTTTTTAATGATTCGAGACTGGAGGTAACTATCCTATGACTAGATTGTCTGGAAGTTTTTTTATACTTCCTTTAGTTTGTTTCAGGACCTCTCACTTCGCTTTCTTTTTATAGGTTTATTGAAGCATAGTTGACATATAATAAACTGCACATATTTAAAGCATGCACTTTGATACATTTTGATATATTTTACACCTGTGAAACCATCACCAGTATCAAATGAATACAGTCATTACCCTTAAAAGTTTCCTTGTCTGTAATCACTCCCGTTTTCCCTTCTTTGTGCAAGTTATACATACAACTACAATATGACCCAGCCATTCCACTTCTAAGTAGTCATCCAAGAGAAATGATGCATATGTCTGCCTTAAGACTTGTACTAGAATGTTCATAGAAGCTTTATTCATAATATCCTAAACTGGAAATGGCACAAATGTCCATCAGCAAGTGAATGAATAAACAAATTGTGATATATCCATACAGTGGACTACTATTCAGGAATAAAAAGGAACATATATTTAGTTTGAATTGAAGACTGCCATATTTGAAGCAGATTTGTTTCCTTTGTTGCATTTCTTATTTTGTATTAAAATTGACTTTCATTTCCTTGGCATACCCCATTCCCACCCCATGGAGGAAATATTAAGAAGTTAGTTATAGATGAACCATAAAAGGATGTAAGTTATATTTGGATAATTAAGGGTTGATTATTCCTCAAAAACTTACAAGTCAAAAATGGTCAGTATAGTTTGTTCTGCTACAGGACTTGTTTCTGTAACACCAAATAGCTTATACATGGTCAGTAAGTAAGAAATGATGGGGCTTCCCTGGTGGCGCAGTGGTTGAGAGTCCGCTTGCTGATGCAGGGGATACGGGTTCGTGCCCCGGTCCGGGAAGATCCCACATGCCGCGGAGCGGCTGGGCCCGTGAGCCTTGGCCACTGAGCCTGCGCATCCGGAGCATGTGCTCCGCAACGGGAGAGGCCACAACAGTGAGAGGCCCACATATCGGGGGGGAAAAAAAAAGAAGTGATGTCAGTGATGGTGTGTGGGTTTATTATGTAAGATTTTTCATTGGCAAGAAGAGTAGAATAGAGGGAGTAGAATTTAAAAGGAAAGGAAAAAGCCCTCAGATTGGCTGCTGCACAGACAGATGTTCTTTCAAGTGTGGTTTAAGAACAGCAGAGATTAGTCCCTGGAAAAACAAACAAGCTAGTTCTCGCCCCAACTCTGGTCAGCTCCTGGAGGCCCTCCATACCTGCCGGTTCCGTACCTGCAGGTTCCAACTTGGTTGAATCCACGGTTGCAGAGGGCTGACTGTACTGCACCATTTAATATGAGGGACTTGAGCATCCACAGATTTTGGTATCTGGAACCAATCCCCGGCAGATACCTGTACTTACTCCTGTGCCCACCTTAACAACAGCCTCAGTCTCCATTTTTTTAGTGCCTGCAAATCTTTATTTTAACTTTATTTAGTTTTTGTTGATTGTTATTTCCTGAGGCAGTCCCCAGCCATGCTGAATTGCTTGCCTGGAGTTATCCGTTGTACCTCCTGAGGAGCCAACTGTTAATTTTTGTTGGACTCAGGTTACAAAGTTGCATAAATTCTGAGTACTCTGCTAATTGTACCCCCTTTATTTTTTACTTTGCAGGATGAGGTTTTTTTTCCAAGAACACATCAGTGGCATTCAAACAAAATACAAAAATGTTAAAGTAGTTTATTTTAAACAATTTCCTGGAAATGTGTTTCTTAGTGTTTTTAGCTAATACTTAAATCTTGGTTACTATGTGTCAAGTGTTCTAAGTGCTTATCAAAGAGTATCTCATTTTATCCTCACAACAATGCAATTTAATGAGTCTGGTATTATCCTTATTTTATGGATAAGGGAGCTGAGGAACACAGGGGAGGAGTAACGTGCCCAAGTTCACACAGCACAGTCTGGTTACATAGAATGTGCTCCTGACTACTGAGCTACATTGCCTTCTGCACCATGTTGAGTATAAATTAGATTTTAGTATGATTTTCTTACGTAAGTCAGAGTGGTAGTTTTACAGCGAATTAAAACCTTACCAGCATTAAATTAGGTGAAAAGAGTTGCAGTGAACACATAAGGACAGCATAATAGCTTTATCTATTCACTGTTGTGACCTCTCCCGTTGCGGAGCACAGGCTCCGGACGCGCAGGCTCAGCGGCCAGGGCTCACGGGCCCAGCCGCTCCGCGGCACGTGGGATCCTCCCAGACCGGGGCACGAACCCGCGTCCCCTGCATCGGCAGGCAGACTCCCAACCAGTGCGCCACCAGGGAAGCCCAATGATGTCAAATTTAAACACTGTTCAATTGTTATAACAGGTTTTTTTGGAAGTCTTCATTTCACTTCGTTATTTATGGTTTTAAATTTCTTCTTAGGCATATCACACCTGAAAAATTTTATGTGGAAGCTTGTGATGATGGAACAGATGATGTACTTATCATCGACCGTGTGTCCACAGAAGTTACACTCTCAGGTATTTCATGGCCAGATTTAGAAGTGTCTAGAAAGATTTTACACTTAAGTTGCAATAGTTAAATTAATGAGATCCATGTGAGTGTGTGGATATCTGAGTGTCTTCTTAGAAAATTTTAATTCTTGCTACCTCATTTGATTTTTATGCATTAATTTTATACTTTTTCCTTCTCATGAAAAGGAGAAATGATCTTGAAAATTTTAGGTAGCATTTTACTATTCATAAGGATTTAAAAACTTTCTTTATTTGTTCCCTTATCAGTACCGTAACAGGATTGGTTTTGTTGGTATGTTAGGTTCCTTTCTAGCTGTAAGATTTGAATTATTTGAGTGTGAGGAAGTTGTTTTAGCATTAAGTGTGTGGAATGTTAACAGCTGATTTGGTTTCGAAAATATTCATGACTATGAGGATAATTTAATAAATGAAAAATAATATATACATCACTGGGTAAAACTTGTGTTTTAGGCAGAATGATTTTCCTAAGCTTTATCTATCTATCTTATCTGTCAATCCAGTTATAATTTAGCTTTGCTTCTCTGGGGTGTGAAAAGCAACTTGTTTTTCAATTGTGTGGAACACTGATTTCTGACTAGATTAATGTGAAGTAATTTTGGTAACGAATTAATGTATCATGTGATACCACATTTAGAATTTCATGTTTAAAAATTTACCTCTAGATAGTGTTCTGTATTAATTTTTTTCTGAAGGGCAGTATTTGAGTAACCATAGAGTAGGCATTCGGTAAATGGTAAATATCCTTTGAACGGATTAAGTGAAACATGAAAATATTTTGCATAGGATACTAAAGTGTAAGAAAGGTAGGACTATAAATCTCCATTTCCTTGGTTGTCTGCTTTTTCTGGTAAGCTTTTCCTTTGACCAAATAAAGTAAGAGCTGTTTTAGCTTGATAATTTGGCATTTCCTGTGACTGTTGCTTGGTGACTGCGCTCTCAGAATAGCTGACTGATGTTAACCACCCTTAGTGTACTTCTGAAGTTTAGTCCCACTACTTCTTTATAACATATTGATTCAACCCAGTGTCTTTTTTATTTTTTTGGAGGGGAGGCGGGCTGGGGGTGGTGGGCCTTGCCACGAGGATCTTAGTTCCCCGACCAGGGATCCATCCCGTGCCTCCGGCAGTGGAAGCTCGGAGTCCTAACCACTGGACCACCAGAGAATTCCCTACCACCTAGTGTCTCATAAAAGCTTTAGTATGGATGTATTTTCAATTATTTTTTGTCTTTTCAGTGACATTTTATTTGTAAGTAGAGAATGCAGACCCATTTGAGTGGACAAAGCTAAAGGTTTTGAATAGTTTGGATGTAAAAATGATAACCGAACAGTCATTGGTAGACACATGAAGAGATACTTTGACCTGAAGCTAGTGATGATGAGGGGCTGTCGATCACAGTTTCTCTGGTAGTTTCCTTTTACCATTGGGAATACAAACCATTGCCACTGAAAGAGGAATTTTTTTTCTTCCCTGAAAAACCAACATAGTCTTAGGAATTATCATAGTGTTATTGCTGTTACGCTCCAGTTAATGTAACTTACAGCTGTATCAGTAGTACATTTATGTTTATCAATGATCTCAGTATATTCAGAATCTTCTCTGAGCTTTAAACTGCACTGGTATTTCCATTTTTCATGGTAATTAATTATGGCATAGTATTGCTAAGTAAATTGAATTATTGAGAGAAACAAGTGAATTTTAGACCTTATTCAGAATTAGTTTATTTAGAAAAACAGGGCTGCCTTTAAGAAACAGGACTGGAGTTTACAGCAGTGTTTCAAAATGGGTCCCAGGCTGATAATTAAACTGTGACTGAAAGAAAAATTTTATAGCCACATAGGTTTGGAAAACTTTGAATTAAACAGTGGAACAGCTTTCGTTTACTGTAGGCCTTCTCAGAGCCTTTAATTTCCTACTGTGCATTGTGGCTCTGGGAGAAGGAGTAGAGTTAGTATGGATATAGCAAAATAAGTTTCTTTGACTGGGAGACCCTACCTCCCCCCTTTTTGGGCTTTATTCCCTAAACTAGAATTGTACAAAATATGTTTTGTGAAACACATTGGCTTAAAGTTTAACAACTGTGAAATGAACCTTGTAATGTAAGGTAGTCTTTATTAATAACGGCATTATTGATAAAATCGCAGCTAATGATATTGCCTCCCTGGATACCTGTATCAGTTTCTTTTAGACGTGAACAGGAGGCTTCTCCTTCCTCCTCCCCTCTTGAATCTTGGCCTCCATGTCTCACATTCTTATTAGGGAATTAGGCGAGTCTTTTTTTTGCATTCCATTTGTTGCATGTTGAGATTAAAATCTTGTTTCAACTTCCATTTACTTTCTAATTCTCTTAAAGGGGTAAAGATTTGGTTTCTGACAAGAGACTGAATAAATTTGGTTGAAAATTGGCATTGGAAATAACCCTTAATTTACGTAGTGAGGTTGCTGAAGCATGTTACTTTTGGCACCATATTCTAGACAGGCAGAGACCTTTATATGTAACATGGACATCTTTGTTTTATATTCTGCCAAAGTGGAGGTCTAACACTAATGAAGGAATATTGTTTTCTTAGAACAAAGCGTGCATATTGAAGTAACCATTGAAATGAAACTACATTTCTCTTTCAGTTGGTGAGCTTTTTCTAAGTGATTTTTCTTTACTTTCTTCTTTAAAGTCAAGAAAGATATTCCTCCTTCAGCTGTCACAAGACCAATATTTGGTATACTGGGCACAATTCATCTGGTGGCAGGTAAGAAAAATGAGCTAAGATGGACAAGAAGGTAATTAAATCGATGCTATTAGAGTATAAGATGAAGGCACACTTTATATCTTGCTTTAGGCAATAAATCTGTAGGTGTTTGTCATTAATTTATACCCCAAATAGCAAGTGGTTAAATTTGTAAGCCTGAGGTTCTATTTTTTTTAATTAATTAATTAATTTATTTATTTTTGGCTGTGTTGGGTCTTGGTTGCTATGCGCGTGCTTTCTCTAGTTGCGACGAGCGGGGGCTACTCTTCATTGTGGTGCACAGGCTTCTCATTGCGGTGGCTTCTCTTGTTGCAGAGCACGGGCTCTAGGCACACGGGCTTCAGTAGTTGGGGCTCGTGGGCTCCAGAGCACAGATTCAGTAGATGTGGCACACGGGCTTAGTTGCTCCACGGCATGTGGGATCTTCCCGGATCAGGGCTCGAACCCATATCCTCTGCATTGGCAGGCGGATTCTTCACCACTGTGCCACCAGGGAAGTCCTGGACCAGAGTATTCTAAACCTTCAACTCCGTGGCTCTGTGTTGTTAGGAAAGTGATGGTTTTTAATCTAAATTTTATTTCATTGAACTTTTGAAAAGTTCCTATCGTATCAGGCACAGTGCTGGATGTTATTTATAAAAGATGCAAGTCCCTTTTGTCCTGTAGCTTACAGTTGAGTGAGAGAGGCATTTAAATAGTAAATTACTGCAGAACAATGTAACAAGTTCTAGGAGAGAGATGTACATAGGAAAACTTTCAGGGAGGGCACTTGTGGTTAGAGCCTTGAACAGATGTGAATAATTAATCTAGTGGTAAAGGCTTACCCTGGTTTATTTGTGGGAGGAGGAGGTGGCCAGGATCAGGGTTGGTGTATTAATGCATGGTGCTGGGATCGCTTCTTGATTCCTGACCACTCATCTTCGGAATGTTGCAGTAGCCAGTTAGTTATACTGCCCCAGCACATTTCTCTACCATTTAGAATGACATGAAGGACATGGGAGGTGTAGATATCTGCAGTGGCCAGATATTATGACCTATGATGCTTTAAGCTACACATCGGGAAATGCATTAGCAGAGGCCCGTATGCTTTGGGGATGACAGGAGAGTGAGAGAGAAGCGTTTTCTGTCTGTACTTTCCATCTGCTAGGATCACTGCTCTGGTTACCAAAAGCTTTTACTTTTATCTTTCTGAGAAAAAATTTGATCTTTCAGTAAAAATTTGTCTAAATAATATGCTGGTCTTTCTATTCATAAATTATAAGATTGCTTTTCAAAAAGTATGGGTCCTTTATCTATTTAGCACAGCTCTCACCTTTATTTATTTTGGCTGCGCCTCAAGGCTTGCAGGACCTTAGTTCCCTGACCCGAGATCAAACTTGCACCCTCGGCAGTGAAAGCGCGGAGTCCTAACCGCTGGACTGCCAGGGAATTCCCGTAACTCTTGCCTTTAAAGAATAAGGACTGCTATTTCTGGCTTTACAGTTGCCTTATTTCTATTTATGTGTACTTGGCTCTGCTTTTTTGCAGGTAATTATCTAATTGTCATTACCAAAAAGAAAAAAATAGGTGAATTTTTCAATCATGTAATCTGGAAAGCAATAGATTTTGATGTCCTTTCTTATAAGAAGACAATGTTGCACTTAACTGATATTCAGGTAAGAACTGGAAGCACTTACTAATTGCAAAATCCAAAGAAGTCCCGTGGGGTGGATGGGGAAGGGAGGTGGAACACAAAGAATGTTTGATGGATTTCTTTTAAACCTAATTATTTAAACAATGCATAGAGCATGGTCACTCTACATACCTAGCCCTAAAGTGTATTTTTTTAAAAAACTGTTCATATATTTTATTGCACTTGGTTTTTTTTTAACTGACTCAATTCTTAGATATGAAATTTCATACGAGAGAAAAGGACAGACTGAAAATGCACATGTAGTCAACACGTAGATTTAACTTCATATCATTTTTGTGAAGAAATAAAATATTAAATATCTTTCCACCATTGAAAGCAGTTATACTCCAATAAAGATGTTAAAAGAGATAAAAATAAAAGGGATGCTCCTATATATTACTAAAAAAAAAAATTATCTTTGAAGTTCCACTCATCCCGTTTCATTCCCTCTTTCCCTAGGGAGAAAGCTTTCTTCAGTTTTGCCACATGGGAATATAAGTGTGTGTGCATGTGTACACGTTCAAACAGTCCTCTTTTTGCACAGTTCCTATATGCATGGATTTCAGTTACCACAGTTTAGTTAACACCAGTTCCCAACAACACAGTTTAAATTTCAGTAACCATGATATATTGACTAAAGAATTAGCTCACCAAAGATGAAAGTGCAATGAAACAAAAAATGACGACTCTAGAAGTGAAATTCAAACTGAACGTGAATAGAGTACAGAAGAAATAGCTGATGGTGGGAATAAGAGACTCTGGATACGCAGCCAGAGGTCTCAGTGAAGGTGATGTTATCGACATGAATGGTCAAGTGGTTGTGATGAAAAGGTTGAACATGTCCCAGAGCAAGTGATGCCGGTAACAAACTTCACGTTAAAGGAACTCACAGAAGTGTTTCATGATGTTAATAGTACGAAGGATTAAGTGTTAGAAGCTAGTTCAGGCTTAGATGTACGACAGTTCATCAGGGTGTAGAAAAGATGGTATCATAAGTTACATGATGAGAAGAATGCAAGCACTGTTCAGGCTACTCTTGATAAATTTTGACCAGAAGTAAAATATTTTTAATTATCAGTGTTTCAAATGACAGTATACTAAACAACGTTTTACTATTTTTTCATTTCCCTATACATTTATAACTTACAGTAGGAGAGTTTTTAATGTGTTGATTAAAAAAATTTTAAGTCATGAAATGATCCTAACTTTCCTATTGATTATTAAGATAGTTTAAGATTATTAAGATTAAGATAACATCGTCATTTTTATAGTCCCACCCTATCATGCAAAGTGAAGATTGCCTGTATTCATATTCAAACAATATCTGTTTTTGCTTGCAGTATATTTTAAAACTTACATGAATGGCATTAACCCTGTTCTAGTTTTTGAAAATTACTTTTTTTAAGTCAACATTATGTTTAGAGATTTACATCTGTTGAGTACTTGTTTTCTAAATGTACTTTATTTATAGTATTTGCTTTTTAAAAATTTTAAGCTGTATTTTTATTCCCAGGATTACAAAAAGTTTGTTTTTAAAAGAAAGCTAATTATTCTAAAATATGTATCTTACCTATGATAAACATTAAAAAAAAAAATCAGTCCTAGCACTATTGTCTTATTGACTAAGTAAAGCTGTAGAGTATGGTTTTTATACTTTAAACTTAAAATTTCTTTCTTACTGTATATATTTCTTACTGTATATATATATATCAATATATTAATAAATTAATTCTCTATGAGACATGATAATTTAAGGCAATAAAAATGGTTGTTTTCATTTAATAGCCTAGTAATATTTACTTGAACAGTTTCTTCTTTATTGCTATAGTTTGTTTTCAGGCTATGTAACTAATTTTAGCATTCCTTGCTGTATATGCTTTGCTTACTTATACCTTTTGTTTTTTTACAAAAATGGTGAGGCCAAATTAAAAATTTTATATGTAGATTCGTAACATGAATTGACATGTTTATCATCTGCTAAACATTAAACAGTAACAAACATTAAAAATTATTTTTTGAAACAAGGATAAAAACAAATGTCAATCTTGGTATTCATTGGGAAAGCCAGCTAAAATGATTATCAGAAAATAAATAGATATACTGCTTTTACTGGATCTTCCTTTATTGCTTATTGAAGTATAATTGACTTACAATATTATATTAGTTTCAGGTGTACAACATGGTAATTCAGTATTTTTATGCATTTTAAAATGATCACCATGAGAAGTCAAGTTACCATCTGTCACCATACAAAGTTACTAAAATATTATTGACTGTATTCTGTATGTTGCATATTATATCCCCATGACTTACTTATTTTATAAATGGAAGTTAGTATCTCTTAATCTCCCTTACCTATTTCATTCATCCTTCCTACCCCTCCCTCCCCACTGGCAACCACCAGTTTGTTCTCTGTCTGTGGGTCTGTTTGTATCATTTTTTTCCTCTTTTTAAATTTTTTTTATTGGAGTAAAATTGCTTTACAATGTTGTATTAGTTTCTGCTGTACAATGAAGTGAGTCAGCTATACCTATATCCCCTCCCTCTTGGACCTCACTCCCACCACCCGCCCCTATCCCACCCATCTAGGTCATCACAGAGCACTGAGCTGAGCTCCCTGTGCTATACAGCAGGTTCCCACTAGCTAGCTATTTTACACATGGTAGTGTATTTATGTCATACCTAATCTCCCAGTTCGTCCCACCCTCCTCTCCCCCCTGCTGCCCGTGTCCACATGTCTGTTCTCTATGTTTACATCTCTAATCCTGCCCTACAAATAGGTTTATCTGTACCATTTTTCTGGATTCCACATACATGCGTTAATATACGGTACTTGTTTTTCTCTTTGTGGCTTACTTCACTCTCTATGACAGACTCTAGGTCCATCCACATCTCTACAAATGACCCAATTTCATTCCTTTTTATGGCTGACTAATATTCCATTGTATATATGTACCACATCTTCTTTATCCATTCGTCTACCGTTGGACGTTTAGGTTGTTTCCATGTCCTGGCTATTGTAAATAGTGCTGCAATGAACATTGGGGTGCGTGTATCCTTTTGAATTATGGTTTTCTTGTCAGTGTCTTACAGTTTTCTAATGAGAGGTCTTTTACCGCCTTGGTTAGATTTATTCCTAGGTGTTTTATTCTTTTTCATGCAGTTGTAAATGGGATTGTCTTCTCAATTTCTCTTCCTGTTAGTTCATTGTTACTGCATAGAAATGCAACAGACTTCTGTATTTTTAAAATTTATTTATTTTATTTTTGGCTGCATTGGGTCTTTGTTGCTGCATGTGGGCTTTCTCTAGTTGCGGCAAGTGTGGGCTACTCTCTGTTGTGGTGCGCAGGCTTCTCATTGGAGTGGCTTCTCTTGTGCGGAACGTGGGCTTTAGACATGCGAGCTTTAGTAGTTGTGGCACGTGGGCTCAGTAGTTGTGGCTTGCAGGCTCTAGAGCGCAGGCTCAGTAGTTGTGGCGTGTGGGCTTAGTTGCTCCACAGCACGTGGGATCTTCCCGGACCAGGGCTTGAACCTGTGTCCCCGGCATTGGCAGGCAGATTCCTAACCACTGCGCCAGCAGGGAAGTCCTATTCTACTAGTTTTTTGGTGGCATCTTTACTTTGGGGTTTTCTATAGTATCATGTCATCTGCAAACAGTGACAATTTTACTTCTTTTCAATTTGGGTTCCTTTGATTTCTTTTTCTTGTCTAATTGCTGTAGCTAGGACATCTAATAATATGTTGAGTAAAAGTAGTGAGAATGGGCATCCTTGTTTTATTCCTGATCTTAGAGGAAATGCTTTCAGCTTTTCACTGTTGAGCTGGATGTTGGCTGTAGGTTTGTCATATATGGTCTTTTTTTTTTTTGGCCCCGTCACGTGGTTTGTGGGACTTTAGTTCTCTGACCAGGGATTGAACCTGGGCCCTCAGCAGGGAGAGCACGGAGTCCTAACCACTTGACCGCCAGGGAATTCCCTGGTCTTTATTAATAATGTTAAGGTATGTTCCTTGTATACCCACTTTGTTGAGAGGTTTTATCATAAATGGATATTGGATTTTGTAAAAAGCTTTTTCTGCATCTATTGAGATGATCATATGATTTTTATTCTTCAGTTTGTTAGTGTGGTGTATCATATTGATTGATTGGTGGATATTAAACTGTCCTTCCGTTCTTGGGATCAGTACCACTTGATCATGGTGTGTGATCTTTTAAATGTACTGTTGAATTTGGTTTGCTAATGTTTTGCTGAGGATTTTTGCATTTGTGTTCATCAGTAATGTTGACCTATAATTGTCTTTATCTGGTTTTGGTATCAGGGTAATGCTAGCCTCATGGAATGAGTTTGGAAGCATTCCTTCCTCCTCAATTATTTGGAATAGTTTGAGAAGGATAGGCGTTAACTCTTCTGTCAACGTTTGGTAGATTCACTTGAGAAGCCATCTGATCCTGGACTTCGTTGGTAGTTTTTTGATTACTGATTCAATTTCGTTACTGGTAATAAATCTGTTCATATTTTCTGTTTCTCCCCGATTCAGTCTTGGGAGATTGTACGTTTCTAGACATTTATCCATTTCTTTTCGGTTGTCCATTTTATTGGTGTGCAATTATTTGTAATAATCTCTTATGATCCTTTGTATTTCTGTGGTGTTGGTTGTAATTTGTCCTCTTTCATTTCTGATTTTAGTTAGGCCCTACGTCCTTTTTTCTTAATGAGTCTGGCTAAAGGTTTATCAATTTCTATTTATCTTTTCAGAAAAACAGGTCTTAGTTTCATTGTTCTTTTCTGTTGTTTGCCCTGGGGTGTCCCGGCACTGGTGCCGGCCTGCCGGTGGGCAGGTAAGCCCCTGCACTAGTAGGCCAGAAGGAGGACTCCAAAAGGGCACTTGCTAGCACCAGTGTCCTCGTGGTAGAACAAACTCCCTGAGACAGCTGCTGCCAACATCTGCATCCCCAGTAGCAGTCCCAGTTGCCTCCTGCCTCTCCAGGAGGCTCGCAAAGATCACTAAGTGGGTCTGACTTAGACTCCTTTTAAATGCCTCCATGCTATAGGACTTGGAGCATGTGAGATTTTGTATGGGCCCTTTAAGAGTGGAGTCTCTGTTTCCTACAGTTGTTCTGCTCTCCTGCACACAAACCCTTCTGACCTTCAAAGCCAGACATTCTGGGGGCTTGTCTTCTTGGTGCAAGATCGTTGGCCTCAGTAGCTGATGTGGAGCTCAGACCCCTTGCTCACTGGGGAGAACCTCATCAATTGTGATTATTCTCCCCATTTGTGGGTCACCTACCTGAGAGTGTGGGTCTTGACTATACCAGGTCTCCACCCCTCCTACCCATATCATGGTTTCTTCTTTATATCTTTAGCTGTGAAAAATCTGTTCCACTAGTCTTCAGGTTTCTCTCATAGATAGTTGTTCTGTGAATAGTTGTAGTTTTGGTGCATCTGTGGGAGGAGGTGAGCTCAGGGTCTTCCTACGCTACCATCTTGGCCACTTCTCTCTCTCCTGGACTTTTCTTTTCAGTCTTTGCTTTTTTTTTTTTGGTAAAGAATTCCATTTTACTTCCCAACTAGCCCAAACCAGTAAAGTTTCTTAGGAATGAGGATGGTATTGTTCTCTCATTATTGACTCTCTGTTACTGGGCCCCTCATGAATTTATGTTTTTCTTCTGTCAAATGAGGATAATTAATGCTAAACTAGCAAGGGGTTGCTGTGAAGATAAAGGAGAATCTCTGTAAAGTGTCTGGGACGCAGTAGGTCATAACCTAAGGTGGTGATGTTGTGTTAAAGTAACTCTTCTGCCCTTTAAAGTAAAAATTGTGAAGGATACCAATGGGAAAGGAGGTCTCCCTAATCAGTTAATATAATACCCTATGGTGTGGAGCATTGTCCATATATCAGGAACTGTCCCAGGTCCTGGGGAAATGGTGAGCATCCTGCCCAGTCTTTGAGCCAGTGGCATTTAACAGGGCTGAACTTCCAGGTTTTTATTTTCACTCTTTTGTCATGTTGATAGATTCCTTTTCAAGTACAAGATAGACTGATTATTTGCTCTCCTTTGTTTACAGTTACAAGATAACAAAACTTTCCTAGCAATGATAAACCATGTCTTGAGTGTGGATGGATTTTATTTTTCAACGACATATGATTTGACCCATACTTTGCAGCGGCTGTCTAACACTAGTCCAGAATTCCAGGAAATGAGTCTCTTGGAAAGGGTAAGCTTAATCTTCAGTTATTATTACTTTTTTTTAATTTTAAGGAGCTTTTCTCTATTTCATCCATAAAATACATATTGATTTTTCTCAGTCCTGGCTCTATCAGGATCATGTATGGGGCTTTGAAAGTATACCATGTTGCAAATAGACATCTCATTTCCAAATTCAGGACCCCAGAATCTGTGTATGTTACACAGACAGGATTGAGAACCACAGGGGTCCATTTTTAGAAATCTAGCTTAAACATGAATGTTGGTAATTTCCTAGCTCTCTCTGTTCTGTGTTGTAACGGTTATTAGCATTAGCAACATAATTGTACTTGTAAAATTAATGTTCTAATGGATGATGTTCTTTCTGCAGTGGTGCTTTTTATGGTTTTTACAAGTAGAAAAGTAAAAACTTAAGAACTTGAAAAATATGCTTTTGTTTAGGGTGGGGTTTTTGGTTATTTTATTGACTTAAGTGTTTCTTTAAAACTGGACCTCAGGTGATTTCAACATAAAATTTCTGCTGTTCAGGAACCTAGATAATTGCTGCCTTGATTTTTTGTTAGCAAAAGTAGATACGTTTAGGGGACAGACAGCATTTAAAAGGCTGCTGTCAAAAAAAAAAGTCAGTTATCTGTTAGTTTGGACTATACGAAATTGCGACTAATTGACCATATTTGACCAATAAAAATGATTTTATATAGCTCAACCTATATCTTTTTTTTTTTTTTTTTTTTTGCATTGGGTCTTTGTTGCTGCATGTGGGCTTTCTCTAGTTGCGGCGAGCAGGGGCTACTCTTCATTGCAGTGCACAGGCTTCTCATTGCGGTGGCTTCTCTTGTTGCGGAGCACGGGCTCTAGACGCGCGGGCTTCAGTAGTTGTGGTTCGTGGGGTCTAGAGCACAGGCTCAGTAATCGCAGCGCACGGGCTTAGTTGCTCCGCGACATGTGGCATCTTCCCGGACCAGGGATCAAACCCGTGTCCCCTGCATTGGCAGGTGGATTCTTAACCACTGTGCCACCAGGGAAGTCCTAAATCGATATTTTAGTTGACTGGCTTTTTAAAGACTTTATAGTCTATAATTTTGTAAGATTATATGTAGGCTTCAATGTAAGTTTAGACGTAAGCTAAGCAATGAAGAAATTTGGCTTTTAACTGCAAAGAGACTCTTGCTTTTTTGCTACAGTCTCCATTCGGTATGAAATGTCTCTCAGATGCCTGCCATGTACCAGGCACTATACTAGCCACCGGCCACACAGGATGAAAAGACATGCCCCTGCCTCTCGGGAGCCTGCAGTCCACTGGGGAAGTGGAAGTCCAGGCAATCACAGAACAAGGGACAATTGCTGTCACAGAGATAGGTACCCAAGTGTGGTAGGATCCTGAAGGAAGGCGGGACTCACTCTGTCTGGGGGAGTCAGGGACGACTGTACAGAGGAAGGTGATTTTTGAGCCGAGACTTAACGATGAATAGGCCTTATTGATGAGGCGGCAGTGGGAGAAGGAGGGTTCCAGTCAGAGGCAGTGGCAATATTAGGCTAAACTGAAGAAGAAGCCATCTCATCTGTTGGGATGGGAGGGAATTTTTTGTCAGCTAATCAGAAGAGTCAAAGTTACCATAACTTGGGGAATCACAAAAGTGATAAGTGAATCATATATACTATAAACATTTTATCTCAACTTAAAACATAAAATTTTACATTGGTCAATTTTTTGATGTAGGATCATAAGCTTTTCTTTGTTTTTGGTTCCTTGATTCCTAATTGTCTTTCCTGTATAAATTATATCCATAATGCTTTCCAGTTTGAGTCTCTTTAAAGATTTTGACACTTACAGAGCAGTCTGTTTGCAGAATACCATATATTTTTACTATGTTTCTCCAGTCTTTTATAGTTGCCATTTTTACTCCTAATTCAACAGAAGTTTTGTTTTTAGCAACTTGCCTTTTATCAAGTTCTGTTGTAAATCATTCAACTTTATAGAAAGATCAGTTTATTTTTAAGTCATATTTCATTGATTTATAAAATAGTTAAATTATGTTATGAATAATAAGAAAAACTGGCACAAACTGATTGGGAACACACAGTCTGAATCTCAGGAAGTGTACCGTTCAACTGGTTATGCCTGAGTGCAAGAGCCACTCCTCGTGACTTTCTGCTGGGGACGGGGGACAGGGGAGTGTCCGTTGCTGTGTTTTATAAAGAGAATGAAGAGAATTGGTTAGTCTACTGAGTTGTTGAGGGAGTTTCTTCTGTATAGTTTGAAAGTCAGAGTGGCCAAAGATGAGAGCAGAGAGTTAAGTAGGGGTTGCCAGATTCCAGGACTGGTTAGGCCATGTGAAGATTTGGTCCTTTAGATGACTGTGAACCAGTGAAGAATTTCCAGCAGACAGGAGACGTGTCATGTTAGACAACTGTTGGCAGCATGTGGAGGAAGGGTGTGAAGGGCCAGGCTAAGGCTTGAGGCTAGGGAGGCTGTTTTAGTAGTTGGGATGCAATCAGGTGTTAGCCAGGGATGGTGAGAATAGATATGTAGAAGAGGAAATGGATCTGGAAGGGGATTTAGGACTCGGTGGTTGATTAAATATAAGAGAAAGAGCCTGTGGGGACTGTCAGGTTTCTGTATGGGCCAGCAGCACTGGCTTGAGGCAACGAGACAGGGATACCCGAAGTGTTCTTTTTGCAGCATGTCAAAGAGACCTGCTCCTAGCCACCAGGTGGAGACATTGATTGTTATACTTTTCTTTCTGTAGAAACTCAAATTGGCAGGAGATACTGAATACTAATCTTAAAACTTCTCTCTTAGGCAGACCAGCGGTTTGTATGGAATGGTCATCTTCTAAGAGAACTTTCTGCTCAGCCAGAGGTAATGTACACTAAATAAAACCAGCTTATTTGTTACAGTTCAAGTTTTAATTGAATACATGTTATAAAATGGCTACCTAATCGCCAAGGATTTTGGTAAAGAATTCTAATTTAACTCTGTTTATAACTTACGGACTTTGATCCGATCTACCCTCCCACATCATTGTAGGTTGAAGAAGCCTAATTATTTTACTCAGATCTTCTATAGAAGCCTTAAATAAAGAAAAAAATACCTCAGTATAAATACATTGCTTTCTATAAGTGAGAGAGAGAGAATGGGTCTTGGTAGATGAATAATGTTAGAAATCGGGCCAGAGCTAATTCCCCAGGCAGTGGAGAGCTTTGCATTTGTCTTCCTATGGGAACCTGACTCCCTTCAGTCACCCAGGATAGACATGCATAGGTGTCACCTTCCTCTGTTCTTGGTTTATACAAATGAGATGTAAACAAGGAGGCCACCTAGGAAGCATAATGTATTGAATCTAGGTAAACAGATTTGCCTAATGGCATTATCCCTTGGCATTTGCTTTGCTTTTTTGGGAAAAGTAGTTTAAACTGCAAACCATTAATGTGGAGATATCTTTTCCCTGGAGCAGTGAACTTGTTGCGGGCAAAGACTGAAAAGGAGGGAGATAAACATTCTGCAACTTCATGTAGTTTTATTAGTGTTCCAAAATCTGGAAATGTTCAAGCCCAAATGATTGTAGCACATACTTAATTTTTTTTAATTAAAAAGACAATGTTACACTAGAGAAATGTCTTTAAAATTAAAAGTTACCCATAAGCTTACTACTTTGTTTTATTTGTATATTACCTCCCCATCTGTAAATATATTTTATATAGTGCTTCTTTTTGTTTATTATTTTTGAAGTATATTTATTCCTAAACATAACATACATCTTCATTTCAGGTCCATCGGTTTGCTCTTCCGGTATTATATGGCTGTATCCTTACATATTACTCTTTAGTTTTCTAGCAGCCTTTATTTAAATATTATTAGAATTTAGATTTAAAGACAGTCTCAAATATTACATGAGGAGAGTATTTTAGAATTAGTAGAAATCTCTTTTGATAATAATATCAAACCATTAACATAAAATCTTAGAATACTGGTTGTAAATGACCTTTTTTTTTTAATAGAATAAACTCTTTAGACTGACTAATGCTCTCTGGGGCTGGTGTTTTAAAAGAAGAAATATGTCCACTGTGTTTTGGCTTTATTAGACTTTGTATCAATAAACAAGAATAGTTTTAGCCTATTGAAAATTTTCCTTAGCAATTAAAAAAGTTAGACTTAGGAACTAGGGTAACCAGCAAGTTGGAGAGGAGAATTACAATTAAAAATTATATTTTTCATTTGAAATAGCCACAGAAAAATGAAAATACATGGTGTACAAAGAATGATGCTTGGGGTGAGGTGTAGTACAAATACAAAATGAGTAATGGTTATCTAATTGTAAGTTCATTTTTAAAGCTAATCTTTATCATAGACATCATAATAAAAATAGGGAAGCAAAGTGAGCTGGCTGTTAAAGGGTAAGCACAATGTGCTGATGAGTGCCTATAGTCAGGACTCTGCCCTGCAGAAACTGAGGGGATCTTTCTATCACATACCCACAAAGAAGCTTATTAACTAACACACAGTCTGTGATTTATTTGTTCATTATGTTAGTATGATTTCCTTAAATTATTATGCTTGTTATACTTAAAAACAGAAAAGTAATGCAGGAAACATTTTCCACAGTTGCGGGGGAATAAAAAGCAGAAAATGTCAGGATAAAAGCTCCTGTTTATTCTGGTTTTTGTTTTTGTTTTTCCCTGGAGCTCTCTAAGTTCTCCTAAGGATAAAATAATAACAAGTGTACTATTTAGGTAGTGCTTTAAGGGTTTGGGCCAGTTGTGTGTATGTGTTTTTTTAATTCCAAAATGAGATTGTGAATGGGCAAATAATAACAAATGAGATTATAGAACACTTTTTCTAGGTGATTTTAGAAAGTTTATCTATTTAGCTTTAAATCTGAAGTTTTACATTGGCTTTTGTTTAGTGTAGCTTTTTGACTAGACCTGTCCTCAGATGTTTCCTGTACTTAGAGATCGGCAAGAAAAAAGGGCCCAAGGCGGGAGTGTGACTGGAGCAGAGAATGGACAGGGAGTAGGAGCTGTGTTCAGAGAGGCTGCTGGACCCACATTATGCAGGGCCTTAGAGGCTTTGTCTTTTACTTTAACTGTTAAGGGAAACTATTGGGATTTGAGTAGAGGATTGTCATGGTAAGACAGGATCACTCGGACAGTGATGTAGAGAATATGCCAAAGGTGAGCAGGGGAGGATGCAAGGAATAGCTAGGAGCAGTTGTAGTAATCAGGATGGAGGTGATGTTGCCTGGGACCAGGGCGGTAGCTGATGGTGATGAAAAATGGTCAGGTTCTAGATATGTTTTGAAAGTGCAGCTAAAAGGATTTTCTGACAAATTATACATGGGGAATGAAGGAGGGTTGAGTATGAGTCTTAAGATTTTTGGCCAGAGTAAGTGGAAGGAAGCCATACATTGTGGTGGGGAAGAGCCGAGGTGGAAGGCAGGCCAGAGTATCTGGACTTCTATTTGGACATGTTGAGCTTGAGATTTCTGTAAATATCCAAGTAGAGATTGTCAAGAAGACATAGATTAATGGAACTGGAGTTTAGGAGAGAAGTCCATGTTGGAGACGTAAATTTTTTTTTTTTGGAGACATAAATTTGAAAGTCCTCAGGGTATAGATGGCATTTAAAGCCATGAAGTGGGATGAGATCATCAAAGGAAGAAATGTATATGGAGAAGAAAAAGGTGTAGAGAAAGAAGACAGCCTGAAGGGGGTTCTAGATAGTGAATAAATGCTAGAGCCACGGACTACAGGCCTCAGGACAAAGGACTTCTGAAGTGGGGGAACCAAAGTAAGTGAACTGAAAGGACGAGTCATATAGAGTTACTCTAAGATTTGAAGTTGGAAAAATGAACCAGCAAAGGCAAGTGAGGAAGAGAAGAACCAACCAATTGAGAGTAGTGTCCCAGAAGCAAATGAAAATAAGGTTTCCAAGCAGAGAGTCTCATCAGCTGATATGCTGCTGGTTGTTTAAAAATGACCATTAGATTGAGAGTCCGCCTACCGATGCAGGGGACACGGGTTCGTGCCCCGGTCTGGGAAGATCCCACATGCCGTGGAGCGGCTGGGCCCGTGAGCCATGGCCGCTGGGCCTGCGCGTCCGGAGCCTGTGCTCTGCAACGGGAGGGGCCGCAACAGTGAGAGGCCCGCATACTGCAAAAAAAAAAAAAAAGACCATTAGGGAGGTTATGTTCCTGTTTCCCCCACTTCTCCCCAAATGGGGGCTGTTACCAGATGCTGGGAAGAAAGATTTTGGAGAAGGTGGGAGCACAGTCACATGCTGGAGCAATGTCCTTGAGTGTGTGAGGGGGTGGGGTCTAGTACACAGGTCGAAGGCCTGACATAGACAGCTTATCCACCATCCAGCTCATCCGCCCTAGTAGAAAGGAAGCAGCTATGGTGGACGTGGAGGCTAGTAGGTAGATAGATGTAGTGGGAGCATGTGGATGGCTTTTATTTTCACAGTGAAATTGGAAGCAGTGCCATTAGCTGTGAGTAGTAGCTGGAGGTTGAAGAGAAAGTGTGAAATGGGCATCCCCAAGTGGGAGTGCATGGCCCTGAGAGTCACTAATTGATAAAAGATTAGAAGTAAATACATCGACATTTTAAAAGTTGTGTCATGGTGGTGGGATTCTGCATGATTTTTCTTTTTCTTTCGTTCCTTACATGCTTTTGGATGGATATTCATCTTGTAATCAGAAGAAAATGATTCATAAAACAGACATATTCCATGCTATACTCAGTTCTCTTAGAGGCAGATCCATGTCTGATTCATCTTTGTGCCCTGCTCCAAATGAATGAATGAGTAAATACGGCTTTGGAGTCTTCTCTAGTACTGTGGTTTTAAAGGTTTGTGAATTGGGAGCTCAAGATGACTCATTATTAAGTCTGATGATACCAGGTGATAGAGAGGGATGAATCACAAGAAATTCATATTGCTAGTATCATTTGGTACCACTATTTTGAAAATTATTTGGCATTTCCTTATGGATTTACCAGGCCTTCCCCTCTACATACACAATACATTTATACAGGAGGTTTTTCAAAAATGTTTACGGCACCACTGTTAGAGCAAACTCTGAGCACCACGAGTTCCATCAGCAGAAGAATTAGGGCTGTTGTGACATGGTTCTTATAGATTGCACACAACAATGAAGAGGACCAAACTACTGCTTCATGCAGTGCAAGGATGACTCTTAGGTACTTACTGGGGGCATAAACAAGGACTTGAAGTTTTTTAAGAGTGTTGTGCCATTTTTATAAAACTCAAAAGCAAGCTGTGTGTTTTCACGTCATGGTTGCATATAATGAAACTAAGAAGGCAGGGGGATCGTCTCCACAGGGCTTCTGGGGAAGAAGGCAGTTGGATGGGATGAAGAAGGAACAGATACTAGATTCAGGGCTTTGATACTTTTCGCAAGTCGGAGGTAGGTTTATAGATATTTATTTTATTATGCTCTTAATGCTTTATAATGGATGAATCAAATTACATTAAGCAAAATGTTATGTATAGGAAATAACCATAGGGCAAACCCAAACCTATGAGGAAGAGAGAGATACATTCTGTTTCTGAGTAATCTTTAATTTACAGTTTGATCTGTAAATCTTTATATGCTTAGCAACTGTTATTGGTAATTATAATTATGCATTTAATATAAACTTCAGTAGCTTAGTCTTTTTCCCCCTTTTTTTCCATTTCTTATTGGAAGGTTAATCTATTTTAAATGTATAAGTCTTTCATTCAAAGATTTTTTTGTGATGTGGTTAATATTTAATTCTTTACTTTCAGAAAGTGGTTGAGACTATCTGGGAAAGGAAATCATATTATTTAAATAGAAACACTGTAATGAACCACTTAAACACACTGACTGTATGTCATTATAGGGTTACTGACTTGACAAAACTTCACAATCAGTACTAAAGGGTTGTGAATATTCATGAGGAACCAAAAATTTGCATATTCTCCTTTTTATTTTCTAAAGGCAGAGACATTCTTACTAGGGTAGATAGATTCAAATTTCATTTGAAAATAATACATATGATTTTGCAATATGTTATATTTTTCTTAATGTAGTTAAGTTATTACTATGCACTCATGTTCTATTAATGGAAAATACTTTGATTGGATTCTCATCTCGAGGAGGAGTTGTTTCAGAGCTGGTGTCCGCTATTATGTAAGAGGTGAGATTAATTTTGTCAGCACGATTTGGTACTGGGTTATATCTATCTCTAATTAATGTTTGGCTCATGGTAACATGAATGTAACCTTTTGTATTTTATTTGTTTCATTATCATTTGATAGCCTTGCTAAATATTTATCTCCTGGTTCATTATGATAATTAGGTAGGTCTTCTGTACTTTACTCCAGCTACTGTAGTTACATTGCAGATGTTAATGAGACACTGTAGGCTGCTTCTTACTGCTTTAAGAGGAATTGATCATGTTATTTGCTGGATGTCTGAGAGCATAGCTGAACTCACTATAGTTTTCAATAACCTAAACTCATATGAGAAAGTATTTTCTTATATTGCTGTTGGTTTCTTTGCATGTATAAAGCTAGACATTTGACCTTATGCCTTCAACTTTGAAGATTTACATTTGAGCATTTATTCTTTAGGCTTTGTGCTAGCAACACGCTAATTTGCTTAAACGAAGCTTTGAAAATCTGTATTAGAGGTTACTGTCATTATGAAAATGAGTTTCCCGAACTCTGTTTTTTTTTTTTAAGCCAGAGTATATCAGAATAGAATCCTATGGACCCTTAGGTAAATCATAGAAGTTTTGGGCCAGGAAGTTGTAAAAGTCATTTGGTTAATCTCCTTTAGTATAGGTGATATAGCAGAGGAAGAAAGACATTTAGTTAGTGACCTGGCCAAGATCACACAACCAGGATTAGAGTTAGCAATGCCCTTGTATCTGGATTTTCTTGGATGGAGTCATATTTTTTAATTAAAAGTTTTGAATTGGTAATGCAGTCACATAGATCAGGCATCAAAGGTATAAAAAGATATGCAGTTAAAAAATATTTCTCATTTCTGACTTCATCTGCTGCATCTTAACCTCCCGACCAGCTGATCTGTTGTTAGTTTACTTATCCTTCAGATAATTTTTATGCTATTCCAAGTATGTTCTCCTTCTTTTGCAGACAGTGGTTGTATACTGTGTACATTTTCTTGCACCTTGGGTTTTTTTTAACTTAATATATATTGGAAATCGCTTCATAAAGATGTCTCGTACACTCACTCGCTCTCACACACACACAATCTCACTCTTATTCTCAATCTCACTTTTTAAAATAACTAAAATATTTTATTTATTTAAAATAATAAAATATTATTCCTTAATGGGAATTCTGGACAGAACCAAGTATAGCCCATGCTTCTGACAAGTAATTTTAGAACGTACTGAGAAGGCATTTTATTGCTGATTTGACTATATTTTTTTTCCCTTCTGTTAATATGTTAACAGAAACACTGATGTTATATGTTTTAGAAGTACGTCAGATAGAAAGAATGTTAAGAAATATTTGAGATCGTTAAAAATCTGTTGGGTTTTTTTTTTTTTTTTGTCCTAATTGAGTCAGGGACTCGCTTGAAAGTTGCCTTTGCTTAGCAAGCTTTTCTTATGTAAACAAGATAGTAAGGTAATGCTTCAAACATTTGAAAGAACGAACCAAATCAAGGCTAAATATTTAAGAGCAGTGCTTTTCAAATTAGTTCTTTTGGGTATATTCATGGAGTTGTAGAAATTGTAGGATCATATAGAGTTTTTGTGCTTTCATTTTGGTAATTAAAATTATACGCATCTGCTGGACCATTTGCATCGTTATAACAAAATACTGTTAACGTAATGGCCCACATTTGCATTTAATATTGTGTTTAATGGTTTTAACTTCCAAAATTGGGATCTATGGGTATACTGTCAGAGGTTTTTGAGAACTTGTTTTGAGAAACACTGTTTTAGAGGGATTGTGTATATAAACAATTGACATATTAAACAGCAGCCAACGTTACTTGTTTGTTACTAGGTCGTTAATACTACCTTTAAGCCTGTTTAAGTGAGTGAGCTTTGTGAGCTTTCTGATGGTGGACTATGCATTTGTTTGAAATTTAGTTTTATAAGTACTTTTCCACTAATTTGAACTGACTTAATTCTCTTCAAGTTAGAGTGAATTAGTGAGTTTCTGATGTTTTTCTTATGTAATAAATATAGTTAATTTTTTTCCAATTCAGGAATTGATTCTGAAGGCCATGCAGCTAACTTTGTAGAAACAGAACAAATTGTGCACTACAATGGGAGCAGAGCTTCATTTGTACAGGCAAGTTAACGTGTCTGTTAGGCAGCCAGCCAGTTGGTCTCTTCTACTTGGATTGTAATTTCCTGACATATTGTTGAAATTTCTCTCTTTTTAAAGTAATATCATTGTCTACAATATGGAAAGAGTTCACCCCAAACAAGGATATTCCATTAATACCTGGCACTCAGTTGCCGACGTTTTCTGCCCTTGAATTAAATCCCTAAAGGAGAGGGTAGGGTAGGAGGTGCAAGGGTTATGGAAATGGAGCCACTGGTCTGCTTAACCCCTTAGACTTCTTCAGGGCAGTGATGACAGGACAAGCAGCTGGCTTATGACTGACTTTACCTGCCTTGCATTCATTGTGACATAATATCTGGGTTGTGGATCACTTACTGCTCCGGAGTATTAATGGCTAAAAATATTTTTAAGTTCATAAACATATGCTTTTGAGAATGAATAAAGCAATTTCTAGTTTTATTATAATGCCAAATTATATACCAGATGTAACTTGGTAATTTTTACTTGTAGATAAAAATTGATTTATTTTAGAATTTAGGAGAAACACAACTGTCTACTACACAAGTGCATGTATATAAAATCAGAAAAAGTCCTTTCCAAATGCATGCCCCAAAATACGAATTTTAGGAGCCAGTATGCATGGATTTCTTTCATAGTTAGTAGATTGCTTTTTTATTTTTTCTTTTGCGGTCATTGATATTGTATATACCGCTGACAATAAGGTGAGAAAAACAAGTTTGTGCGTATGTTTCTTTTTACATATCTTTTCTTTTCTTTTAGACTCGAGGATCAATACCACTTTACTGGTCTCAAAGACCAAATCTCAAGTACAAACCACTGCCACTGATCAACAAAGTAGCAAATCATGTGTGTATCTTCCATGCTTTTTTCATTGGCTATAAATAGAAGCTTAGTGGCATTATAGTTTGCGTATAGAGCATGTATTTATTTCTTATAAGTCAGACTTCAACATCTTTGAGGCCTTTCTCCTTGGTTCTGGCACTTAGCGAGCTTATAAACCAAAGGGCTGTGTATGTGGCATGTTAGAAATGTGGAAAAACAAACTGACACGGTAAATTTAGATTTTAGAGATCTCAGTAAGATTTTCAGTCTTACACTGTTTAGAATATTTAGTGTATTCTGTTTGACATGCTCAGAAATAAAATAGTAATATTGTAGCTCAGAGTAGAATGGCTTATAGTTACTACTCACTACATGGTATTTAGAATATCTAGAAGACATAGTCCATCTTAATGTCATTCTTTTGAATATAGAGATAGGACATTTAAGGAGACACTTTTTAACATCTTATAAGTATTCTTATAATGTAATCTGGTAAAGTATATAACTCTTTTTTTCCCCCTCTCTAGATGGATGGTTTCCAGAGGCATTTTGATTCACAAATAATTATTTATGGAAAACAAGTCATAATCAATCTGGTATGTTTCTTACATTTTGGGGGGAATAAAACCTTAGCATCCTTTTTTTTTAACAAAATTTATCATTTTAACATTTTTAAGTGTGCAACTCAGTGGCATTAAATATTTTACAGTGTTGTGCAACTGTCACCACTGACCATTTCCAGAACTTTTCGTCATACCAGACAGAAACTCAGTATCCATTAAACAGTAACTTCCTATTATCCCTCTTACCTCAGCCCCTGGTAACTCCATTCTACTTTCTGTCTCTATAAATTTGTCTATTCTGGGTATCCCATATAAATTGTATTGTGTAATATTTGTTCCTTTGCATCTTATTTCCCTTAGCAGAATGTTTTTGTTTGTGTGGCTCCAAGTTACTTTGTAGTGTCCTTTCATTTTAACTTGAAGAACTCTCTGTAGCATTTCTGGTAGGGCAGGTCTAGGGATAATGAACTCCCTTAACTTTTGTTTATCCAAGAATGTCTTAATTTCTGTCTCATTTTTGAAGGACAGTTTTGCCAGATATAGAATTACTGGTTGACAGTTCTTTTCTTTCAGTACTTTAAATATATCATCCCATTGCCTTCTAGCCTCCAAGGTTTCTGAAGAGAAATTGGCATATAATTCTATTCAGAATCCCTTGTATGTGATGAGTCCTTTCTCTCTTGCTGCTTTCAAGATCCTCTCTTTGTCATTAAGTAGTTTGATTATAATGTGTTTGGTGTGTTTCCTTGGGTTCGTCGTATCTGGGGATTGGGCACTTCTTGGATTTGAAGATCTATATCGTTCATCAAATTTGGGAAGGTTTTTTGACATTTTCTCTTTAAATAATCTCTCTGCCCCTTTCTCTCTCTTGTCTTTCTGGGACTCCCATAATGAATATGTTGTCTGTTAGATGGTATCCCAGAAGTTCCCCAGGCTCCATTCAATTTTCCGATTCTTTTTTCTTTCTGCTGCTTCAACTTGATTATTTCTTTTGTCCTATACAAGCTTGCTGATTCTTCTTTCTTCCTGCTCAAATGTGCTGTTGAACTCCTCTAGTGAATTTTTAATTTCCATTTTGTACTTCTCAGCTCCAGACTTACTGTGTGGTTCCTTTGAATACTTTGTTTCTTTGTTGATATTCTTATTTTTTTCATATATGGTTTTCCTGATTTCCTTTAGTTCTTCGTCCATGCTTTCTTTTAGCTCTGAGCGTATTTAAGACAGTTATTGTGAAAGCTTTTTGTTATTTATTTATTTATTTAAAAATTTTGAAACATTTATTTATTTATTTATTTTTGGCTGCATTGGGACTTTGTTGCTGGGTGCCGGCTTTCTTTAGTTGCAGCGAGCGGGAGCTGCTCTTCATTGTGGTGCATGGGCTTCTCACTGTAGTGGCTTTTCTTGTTGTAGAGCGTGGGCTCTAGGCACGCAGGCTCAGTAGTTGTGACTCGAGGGCTCTAGAGCACAGGCTCAGTAGTTGTGGCGCATGGGCTTAGTTGCTCCAAGGCATGTGGGATCTTCCTGGACCAGGGCTCGAACCCGTGTCCCCTGCATTGGCAGGCGGATTCTTAACCACTGCGTCACCAGGGAAGTCCTATTTATTATTTTTTTTTAATTTAGCCACGCCATACGGCCTTCAGGATCTTAGTTCCCCAACGAGGGATGGAACCCAGGCTGCGCCAAGTCCTAACCACTGGACCACCAGGGAATTCCCTGAAAGCTTTTTATAAATAAGGCTTCTGCAGGGATGGTTTCTATCAATTTATCCTTTTCCATTGAATAAGCTAAGCCTTGTTTTCCTGTGTTTTTTTGTATGCCTTATGATTTTGTTGTTGTTCTTGAAAACTGGGTATTGGATGTTTATAATGTAGTAACTCTGGAAGTTAGATTCTTCTTTCTCAGGGGTTTGCTATTGTTTTATTTTGTTTTTGTTTTGATTATTGAATGCTGTAGTAATCTATTTGTTTTGAGACTTTTCCAAACTATTTTTGCAAAGACTGTTCCTTGTTATGTATGCTCACTGAAGTCTCCGTTCTTTTAGCTTGTTTTCAGCTAATGTTTTGACAGAAATTTCCTTGAATACAAGGAACTGAAATAGACAAAAGGAAAAAACAAAAAAGAGAGAACAACCCCATTCTCCTAATCTCTGCAGACTGCTTCTGTGTTGGAGCAGTCCTTCGCTTATTTAGTTAGGCTTGCTCTGAACGTAGGGATTAGCCTGAGGTGAAGGCTTAAGGTCTTTTCAGGACTTTTCTGAGCATGCATCTTGCTTGGGTATGCATACGGCTGTCTAAAACTCTCCGTATACATGGCTGCTTTTGAGTATCCTAATTTCTCAAAGAGTGTCACCCCAGCTGCTTCTGCAGGCTTTAGATGGTCTATTTTATGTCTCCACCTGAAATATCTTGCCCTAGGCGTCTTGGTTTATAGTCCTCTTGTAGCTTATATGAGCAGTGTGCAAATAAGGTCTGGTCTGCTCCGATTTGTGGAGGGGGGCTGAGAACTGTGTTGCTGCTGCTTAAGCTAAGATCGTCATTGCACTGGGGAAAGGATGAGATAAGGGCAAGAAAAGTGCTACAGAATTGTCCTACTATTTTGAGGATGGCTTTATCTTGATTGGACATTTGTCTGGTTGCTATAAACCTTTGACTTTTCTAGAGCTCCTACGAAGTTGGCTTAGACAGCTTCTCTTTTTTCTGATGTTTTTGTGAGGGTATAAGAGCTTAAAGCTTCCTAGTCTGCCATTTTGCTGATGTCACTCTGTCCTTCTAATTAAACTTAAAAGAAAGCTATGGTGGGACTTCCCTGGTGGCACAGTGGTTAAGAATCTGCCTGCCAATGCAGGGGACATGGGTTTGAGCCCTGGTCCGGGACGATCCCATATGCCGCGGAGCAACTAAGCCCGTGTGCCACAACTACTGAGCCTGTGCTCTAGAGCCCGCGAGCCACAGCTACTGAAGCCCAGGTGCCTAGAGCCCGTGCTCCACAACAAGAGAAGCCACCTCAACGAGAAGCCCGCGCATTGTAATGAAGACTAGCCCCTGCTCGCTGCAGCTAGAGAAAGCCTGCGTGCAGCAATGAAGACCCAACACAGCCATAAATAAATAAATAAATAAACAAACAAATATTTTTTTAAAAAGCAGGCTGTGGTGTTTTTAATTTTTTACAGGTTAATCAGAAGGGCTCAGAGAAGCCACTTGAACAGGCGTTTGCAACAATGGTGTCTTCCTTGGCAAATGGAATGATCAGGTACCTCACTAGAAATCTGTTGTAGGTATTTTCACAGTAGATGTGCAGTGCATATATACGTAAGTACATAGATCTCTCTAGATGTATTTCAGTTTGTTGTTTTCAAAGCATGATTTTGTTAGCTTGAAATTTTCTCTGGCATAATTCATGTTGCAGAATAACTTCTTAACAGTTGAATTTTAATTTGAATTTTGTAAAAGTTTAGCCCTTGATTAAAATCCTCTCCTTGAGGCTTTGTGTCGCTCTGCCCATTGGGTCTTGAATTTCAGTTACTCATGCTTGTTTGGTGTGGTCTGCCTGGTCCTGACCTCCACACGAGCTGGAGCAATTTACTGTTGCATGGCGGCCTTGTCTGGAGCAGCAGCTTGCCCTCCTGTAAGGCAGCAGGCAATAGTTACAAATTCTGTGTGCCCTTGTCAAAAGAGGGGGGATCCTAAAACATAAACAGTTGCCCTGTGGAAATGTGCAGGGTAATGAGTCAGCCCTTTTGGAGCTTCTGCATTAGGAAACCGGGGTAGGAGGTGGGGGTATACTGTGGTAGGAAGTGGTCACAGGCATTGGGGGAAGACTTTAAAAGAAATGGTACTCGGTTATTTGGGGAGAATTTTTTTAACCTCTGGAAATTTTTAGACATACACAAAAATAGAATGATATAATGAACCTTTGAGGAAGAATTTAAGCCTATTGTCCAACTCAAAAACTCTAGCAAATTTATCAGACCCTTACTCCATGCCCATTTCTGCCTTCTCATAGTGGAACCTGCCCAAACACACTTGGATGAGTCAGAGAAGTGATTCCTATCCAGGATGTGCCTCAAAATCCTCAGAGGAATTACTCAGAATATACCTAAGACCTGAAAAATCAGCATCACTGGGTTTAGAGTCCAACATGTCTATTCTGGAAAAAGTCTATCTGCTGCCTCCTTTGTACACCCCTGGTTAAGCCCCTGTCTGTGCTTCAGAGGGTTTCTGTAGGTATACTCATCTCCAGAGTTGCCTCTAGTGCTTGTAGCAGCAGCTAACTTTGAGAACTTGAGGCATAAGTCAGAGTCTAAAGTTATGCCCTTGGTGTTCCAGGGAACTTGGAGGTTACATACTGCTAAGGAATAAACACCCTAAAGCTATTGTTACCAAAATATAGTGATGTAAGACATTCTTAGAAGATACAAATGTAATTTTAGAAGGATACAAGCTTAAGAATCCAAGTGCATTTATGTGCTAGTGAGCCACTTAAATTTTTCAGGCAAGTCTAGAGCTATGGTCAGAGCACTCCAAAAATAACTATCACCCCACCACTTCTAATGGAGCTGCCTTTGAAAATGCTTCCCCCCACTCCCAGTCTTCCCAAAGTCTGGCGTCACAGTTGGCTAACTTCTGTTTTTATACTAATTTCTAAGTACCCCATTGTCCCCTGAGATAACCATTGAGGTGATAAAAGCCCCTCTCTTGACCTGCTGGAAGCCCTCCCTACATTGATGTCCCTTCGGCCATTGGAGCCAAGGCTCCATGAGAGCAGACACCTAATCTGAATTTAACTCTGTAGATGAGAGTGTAATGTTCTTCTAGCCCTCCTCCTTTATGACTTGACTTGATCCCTGAATAGGAAGTTGGGTAGAAGTGGAATGTGTGAGAATCTTCATGTACCCTGGTGCCCAGGTTCTCTTCATTCTTTCTTCCTCTCTTGACTTTCGGGAGTTGGTTAATGATGTTTCCCCCTCTCAAGGGGCAGGGGCAACATTTTCCAGCTCATAGTAGGGCACCTTCACTGTTAGATATGTTCTAACTTTGAGATTTATACCTCTTAAATATTAGATAACTGAAAACAGCCCATTACAGATTGATGGACAAGAAAATTCTCTCTACCACATGTATGTGTGATGTATGGATAGTGATAATGAATATTTTGGTAGGATGAACAGTAACTAACCAGAATGGGGACCATCCTGCTTCTGTTCTTCTCACAGCCTCTAATACACAACAGGCAGTCCAGTCCTCCTTGGACTGAATCGCATTTGACCATTTTGAACATCTTAATTGATTTGAAAATCAAAAAAAGACCCTATTCTTTGCACATGGGGGTAGAGAATAAATATACAGTAGATATTCAGTTGGACAAGGCTACTTTATATTAACATGCCTGATTGCTGTTCCTGAGCTCACTTCTGTAGCATTTCGCTGGGCTTCTTTACTCCTATCTCAGGGCCTCTAGAAAAACATGTGAAGATAGAAGAGAGTGTGTGTGTATTTTTTTCCTTCAGTAGATATGAGCATGAGAAGGTGGGTGTGTCTGTGCATGCCTGCATGCATGTGTATATGTATAGTGGTAAACCCAGAGTGAAGGAGGCTCTACTGTTCCCAGGCGATGTGTATGTAGAGAGGAGGATCAGCTTATGAAGGTATTATTAACAGAAAGAAAATGAATAATCTTTAGTCACTTTCTGAATATCTTTTCTTTTGGTAGATATATTGCCTTTGACTTCCATAAGGAATGTAAAAATATGAGATGGGATCGACTAAGTATTTTATTGGATCAAGTAGCAGAAATGCAAGATGAATTAAGGTAAGCTATGTTATTTCCCTACAGAGGTTGAGGGATGAGGTAGGTGCATATGTTAATCATGTATATTATGCATTATCTAACAGACTTACAGATATAGTTCACTAGGTTGATAGCACTTGTCTATACCCTCATTTGTAGTTTTTTTTTTCCCCTGAAAGATGAGACTTGGTAATTTTTAAATATTTAAAAATTCTTAAAAATGACCCAAGTCCAGGTATTTTCATGTTTTTCTGTATTCTACGCATTTACAAATTTTTATATAATTGAAGTTAGTTTGCTACTGTTTTATGTTCAGTTATTTTCACTAAACATTTTATCACATTTTGTCATTAGCCTACCAGGTCTTTGTAATGATAGCATTTAATGGCTTTTCTGTGTTCCATTTTGTCATAGTACAGTTTCAGTTAAATGCTTTTCTTTGCATCGGGCATCTGGTTTGTTTCCTTTTCTCTACCATGAGAGATTGTGCTGCAGTGAATCACTCTGGGTATAAATATATTTTTACTTCTGTTAAACTGTTTCCTGAAATAAATTCTTGAGGGTAGGATAATGGATCAAAGGGTCTGAATATCTTCATGGTACTTCTCATATGTGTTTACAGTGTTACTTACTGTGTGGGTTCATATATTCGCTGTACTCTATGCACATGTCAGTCTTTACCTATTTTTAAGGCCAGAAGTAGGAATCTGGAAACCAGTCTCATTTTGTTCTGCCTGTGTAGTTCTAATGCACTGTGTAATTTCAGTTACACAGTAACATAGTAAAACTTCTGTAGACATTTGCTCACCTTTTTTTTTTTTTTTTTTTTTTTTTGCGGTATGCGGGCCTCTCACTGTTGTGGCCTCTCCTGTTGCGGAGCACAGGCTGCGGACGCGCAGGCTTAGCGGCCACGGCTCACGGGCCCAGCCACTCCGTGGCATGTGGGATCTTCCCGGATCGGGGCACGAACCCGTGTCCCCTGCATCGGCAGGCGGACTGTCAACCACTGCGCCACCAGGGAAGACCTGCTCAGCTTTTAAAAAAATATTTTTATACATATTGTCATCAGCTATAGTTAATTAAATCTGCTTTTTTTTTTTTCTCTTCTATGAGGTTTTGTTTTGAGCATAGCTAGTGAAGGGGGGTTGACCTATATGATTATTGGGGTAGAGAAACCTTGTCAGAGGGGTTACTTCCTTGGGTTTATCTGTTAATTATTGCCCCACAGAGTGTAAGAAAGAAGGGAGCATTGACACCAGAATCTTTGTCCCTTGCTCTCACTATGTTCCACAGGGACAGTAGACGTTTCACCTGTGACTTTCAGATGACCTCTCTGCACATTTGTTTCCAGGGATTTTGGGGGAAGTAGAAAGAATCTGGGCTTTGGGGTCCTACACAATAAGTTTGAAATCTCAGTTTGCCTCGTATTAGCCATGTGACCAAGGAGCAAGTTAGTTATCTTCAAATCTTGATTTCTCCATCTGTAAAGTGAAGATAATAATACTTATCTCTTAGACTTGTATAGTTTAAGAAATAATATTTATAAAACATGTAGTATTTAGTTTATAAGTACTAATGGGGTGCCAACACTCACATGCACTCTATATATACATAGTCTAATCGAACTTCACCAGTTTGGCATGAACCTCATGTAGAGTTTTAGTCTAAACACATTCTTATAAGCCTTTTTTTTTTTTCTCTGCCACACCTCACGGCATGTGGGAACTTAGTTCCCTGACCAGGGATCGAACCCATGCCCCCTGTATTAGAAGCACGGAGTCTTAACCACTGGACTGCCAGGGAAGTCCCTTAAGCCCTTAATTTTAAGGTCATGATTCTTAGCCCTTGGTGAATCTATTGTGTTTCTCCCTCACTTTTTGATTTTGGGGAGTAATTGCAATAAAATTAATATTATCTAGTATTCATTGTATTCTCTGTCCCATACACTCTGGCTAAGCACTTTATATGCATTTTACGTTATCTCATTTCAACCTAAGAGCGGCCTAATGGTGATGCTGTCATCTCCATTTCGTGGGTGAAAAAAATTTAGGCTCTGAGAGATTAGGTTAATTACTTAAAGTTACACAGCTAGTAACTTGCCTGAGGAGCTAAGGGTAGCAAACCAGTTGTTTGCTGCCAAAGTCCATGCTCTTTACTGCCACACTGTGTCAACATTGTCAAATTTTTGAGTTCATAGAATAATCTGAACAGATTGTTAAAAATGACAGAAACACAGGAACTGGTAACCATGGTTGGCTGCAGTGCAGATATCTGGGTGGTTCAGGGGAGAAAGGAAAATGGATTTTTCAAATAATACCCTATTATACCTTATAAATTTAGTACTATTTGCATATATTACCCTTCTTTTTTAAATTAATTCATTTATCTATTTATTTTATTTTTGGCTGCGTTGAGTCTTCATTGCTGTACATGGGCTTTTCCAGTTGCAGTGAGCGGGGGCTACTCTTCGTTGCAGTGCATGGTCTCATCACGGTGGCTTCTCTTGTGCAGCGCGAGCTGTAGGCACGCGGACTTCAGTAGTTGTGGCTCATGGGCTCTAGAGCGCAGGCTCAGTAGTTGTGGCTCCCGGGCTTAGTTGCTCCGCAGCATGTGGGATCTTCCCGGACCAAGGCACGAACCTGTGTCCCCTACATTGGCATTCTTAACCACTGCACCACCAGGGAAGCCCTATTACCCATTTTAAGAAGGGATTTTTAAATATTTTTAATGCACAATATCCAGCCCTTGCTTCAGAGAGTCTTACTCAGTTTATTTCAAGGCCAAGCATCCTCATTATAACAAACATCTCAGGGAATTCTGATACAGATAGCACAGGGGACTGTGCTTCAAGAAATCCCGACGTAGGGGGCATAGGTGCAATAATTATGTCAAAGGAAGACCTCTTCTGGCCTTAGGGAAACACGGTGATGACCATAGCCATCTTTACAATACTCCCAACTGTCCCTTTTCACATCTCTTGGGTGAAGTGACCTTGATGCTACAGTTGTTTTGAGATAGGGGCTGTCTTGCCTCTTCTGTTAAAACTTCCTTTTGGTCTTTGGTAATCAAATATACCTGAACTGTACATTTCCCATGTGGCCTTTTAATTTAGGTTTAATTCAGTTTTAATAATGTCTCTGACATGGACCTGTGTTATAAGAGGTCTGTCCTTAGTAGGCTTGGCTGACTTTGGTATGAGAGTGTTTATATAAATATGTTTTAGTTATTTTCTAGTGGACTCTGATGGCAAGGTGGTGACTAACCAGGAAGGCGTGTTCCGCAGCAATTGCATGGATTGTCTGGACAGAACTAATGTGATCCAGAGTCTGTTAGCTCGTCGTTCGCTTCAGGCCCAGCTTCAGGTACAAATGCTTTTTTTCTTTTATTAGATAAACAATATAGCAAAAAAGAAACTTCATCTTTAAAAACCAATAACAAGAAACATTCACATGCCCCCGTCCTAACCCAGTTCTTTTTGGTTTTGTGTCTTGCCATCCATGGATGTACACTTTGTCCATAACCATGGTCAGTGTATGTACAGTTTTAAATTTTGCCTTTTTGCTCTAGCATTATATGTGATCATAGTTTTTTTTTTTTTTTTTTTGCGGTCCGTGGGCCTCTCACTGCTGTGGCCTCTCCCGCCACGGAGCACAGGCTCCGGACGCGCAGGCCCAGCGGCCACAGCTCACAGGCCCAGCCGCTCCACGGCACGTGGGTTCCTCCCGGACCGGGCCACGAACCCGTGTCCCCTGCATCGGCAGGTGGACCCTCAACCACTGCGCCACCAGGGAAGCCCATGATCATAGTTTTTAAGAGGTGCATTGTTGTGCTATAATTTACTAAGCCATTTAGGTTTCTATATTTTTGGCTTATAAATAAGGCTATAGAGAATATACCTATGTATATTATTATTAGCTTGAATTATTTCCTTTGGGTTAACTCCTGGGTTAAAGAGAATATATACTTTCCAAGAGGGTTATACCAGTTACCCCTAAGGCTAGCCAGCAGTGAAAAGTGAATCTTGCCAGCATTAAATATTTTTATTTAGAAAGGTTTTATTTCTTCTTTAATAGTACAGAATAGTACCTCAAAAGTTGTTTTCGTTTGCACCTCTTTTATTGTTTGGCAAGGGATATTAACTCCCAGGTATAAAGTTTCTGACACAGCTTTGCTTTACCAGTAAGACTGTGTTGTTGAGAAAGAATAGGTATAAATATTTTCTTCTCTTTATATTTGGAATTAAAAATATGTATATCCCAGATTTCCAGATCACATTGGCATTTGATGTAGGGAGCAAACAAAATGCATCCCAAGTGGTTTCCTGCCTAAATAATTCGTAAACATTCAACTTTGTTTGTGACAATTTTATGGGACTCAGGGCAGAATTATGGAGGGAAAATACCTCCCCAAATCCTCAAGTAGGACATACCAAAGGAGTGGTTGCCCTCTTTGAGCATTCTCTAGCTTGTATGGTACTGTGTCCTTGTCAGTCTGTTGGATTTATTGTACTTCAGAATATATTTTTCAATAGAAACAATATTAGGAATGGTTGTTTCCAAGGCTGATTAACAGAACTCTATTTAACTAGGTTTTGTAATCTGTATTTAACTAATTTACACGCTGAAAATAGTATTATAAAACCTAACCAACCTTCAGAGAGTCTTTGGGCAGGAACCTCTCTAGCCTCAATGCCAGCTAATGTGGGGACTCCAGTTGTGCCTTTCCCCTTCCAGTGAGGGCAGGTCATTGAGCATGGGTAGGCCCCATTCTGAGGGAGAGAGAGCGAGATGTCATTTGAGCTGAGCAGTGAAGATGGTGGTTCTAATAGGGTAGCGGGTCTGAGACAAAGACCAAGGCAGGAGTTCCTAATCTGTGGTCAGTGAACTCCAGTGGGGAGTCCATAGAGAGCTTTAGGATGCCCAGGAGTCCTCTGAGATGATATGCAAAGGGCTGTTTGTGGGGAGGTAGGTAGGTAGTATTCATCCCAGTTCTCAAAGGGTCCCAGGGTTAGGGGATAAGTTTGGAGGTCAGAAGTCTGGAGATGGTGAATTGTGAGGAGGTAGAGGGGTAAAGTCAGTGGAAGGTTGGGGGTGGCAGGAAAGGAGGTAGTAATGGCTGGAATCCTGCAGCAGCCTTCCCTCTCCCCCGTCCTTTCCCTTCTGCCCCGGTCTCTGAGTTTACAGTCTTGCCACTGTTCCTGCGGTGCTGGGGCTCAAGGGAGAGTGGGGGCTATGGGCAGAAGGAAGCCCAAAGAGAGGCTTTTGCAGCCTGGCCTGAGCGGGAGAGTGCTGTGGTCCCCATGTACAGGGAAAGCATCTCCCACCTACAGCCAGGTGACAGATGATCTGGGGACTCTGCTTTTTCTTCCTAAGTCATATGTGCTGAAATCTGTTATACATAAACATAGGTATGATTCTTATTCCAGAGACTAGGAGTTTTGCATGTGGGACAAAAGCTTGAAGAACAAGATGAATTTGAGAAGATTTACAAAAACGGTAGGTAATTTCTTTAACAGAGGCAAGGTTACTCAAAGTTTGAAATAAATAATTTGGATTTAGAGCATTGGTTGTTATTTTAATCATTATCAGCTGATTTTTACTTTTTCTCGCAGCCTGGGCTGACAATGCAAATGCTTGTGCCAAACAGTATGCGGGAACTGGTGCCTTGAAGACTGACTTTACCAGGCAAGCCATGCTTTAAAATCCCATTCCAGACCAGTGGTTCACAGTTCTGGTGCATAGTAGATCACTTGGGCAACTTTTAGACAATAGCAACAGCAAACCACCAGTGCCTGGGCCTCATTTCAGACCGGTCAAGTCAGGACTGCAGGGAGATGGGGCCCAGGCACTGGTGTCTTCTTAGCATCTCTGGGTGATTCTGATGCACAGTGGGGGTTGAGAACCATGGCTCCTTAGCTTTTCTCAAAGCTTACTGTGCACCTGACTCACCCCAGTCCCACTCAGCAGGTCTGGGGCAGGGCCTGAGATTCTGTACCCAGGTGGTGCTGGTGCTGTTTTCAAGGACCACACTGGGTAGTGAGAGGTTAGAATGTTTTGAATTTGTTACACATGTGGTTGGGTCTTTTTCTGCTATATGGATTCCCTGGGAGCAAGATAAGCTTTCCAGTCTCTTTGCTGTTTCATGCCACTTAACCTGGGCTGTGTGTTTCTCTTCTTATTTCTTGTCTTTGCAAGTGGAACTGAGCATTTTTCCTCTTTGTGCCTACTTTGGTAATATTTTAGAAATAGGATACACATTTCTTGGACCCGATATTGGTTTCTTTTGTGAGGTGTCTCCTTCATATATTCAGGGATGTTTTTAAAAAAAATCTTTATAATTCACCTATCTCCATACCACATACTTATTGGCTGTAAAACAGTGTGAGAATTTTATATTTTTGCATACTAATGCATAATTGCATTAATGCATAATTGCATATGAATGCAAATCTGTAACTCAAAACTTAACCTCATATTTAACCAGAACTGGGAAGAGAACTCAGTTGGGACTTATAATGGATGGCTGGAACTCACTGATACGGTATTACAAGAACAACTTTTCTGATGGATTTAGACAAGTAAGTTTGTTATTTGATGCTAATTTTTGGTCATTAGGTGGCTGTATCTTTGTACTGTTCTTCTGTAATATAATCATACCTAATTTGGGAGTTACTAATTTCCTTTTTTTCTCTTCTAGGATTCCATAGACTTATTTCTTGGGAACTATTCAGTGGATGAATTAGAATCTCATAGTCCTTTAAGTGTTCCAAGGGATTTGAAATTCCTGGCTGTAAGAAACGTTTATGTTTTTCAAGTTGTTAAAAGCATTGTGTCTGAAGTTAGAGATGGTGCCAACTCCCCTTGATATAAAACATTGTATGTTGTTCTAAATGGAACATAAATATTTAAGTGTCCCCAAGGAGCAGATCAGGGAGAGGAGTAAAATAACTTTGGAATGTTTGTCTTCTTTCAAACTTGACTGTCTTTGGCAGATCCTTTTTAAGTGAGAACACAGACGCATGGGGAGTGTGAGGGCTTCTCATTTCTGGAGACTACTCCCCTGAGGTTCAGGGATTGCCAGAGGCAAACTTGTGACCTTGAAGTTGACTCCTCTGTTCACAAGACTTTTCAAGAGCCTCTCTGGGGTCTCATTCCAGTGGGCAGGGTGTCCTGGAGTGGAGGGGCCTGGTGTCTGGGTTCTCATCTGGGCGACCTCCCTCTGCTTAGCACTCCCTGGTTTGGAGCAAAGCCATGTTTTTTCAGATCTTTTAACCTGTTCGAAGATTTGGGCAGTTATGATCTAAACTCTAAATAATGGTGTTTTGCTGAAAGAAAGATACTTTGTATATTAGATTGCAGAAGGGTTTTATTCTCTTTAAAGCAAAGCATGCATAACTGATTGTACAACCATTGATTAGCATCTTATGTGATGGTTTCTCTTTCCGTTTTCTTTTCCAGTTGCCTATTATCATGGTTGTCGCCTTTTCCATGTGCATTATCTGTTTGCTTATGGCTGGTAAGTCTGCCCTTGTTTCACATTCTTACAGTCATTTCTTAGAATGTTGAACTTTCCTGTACAGCGTCTTAAGTTTGCGCCTATTCAGTACTTGATGTTTCCCTATTGAATTGAATGAGTTAAGTGGGCAGGTGGGAGGATTAGTCCTTAGATGTGACAGAAGGAAAAATGTATACTCAGTAGCTTGATACTTTTTTTTTTTCCACTTAAGCTTTTTAAAATATTTTTTTCTTGCTATCAAAGTAATACATAGTAATTACAGAAAATACAGTTGGGCAAAAAAGAAGATAATGTTATTTATCCTCTTGCCTTTCAGAGATAAGCTAATTACTCTTAACATTTTGATGTTTTAATCTCTATAAGTGTGTATTCTTTTTTTCAAAAGTGAGATACAAATTTTTTTGTAATCTGTTTTTTCACTGAGCAATATAAATATTTCCCCGCGTTCTTTATTTTTAATGGCTGCACAGTATTCCATTAATGGATGTATAATTTATTTAACCAACCACCTATGTTGGACGAATAAATGTTATTATAGATGAATACATTACTTCTTAAATTTTAATAGCGAAATTGCCTAAGAACCTGAGCTAACAAAGTCTTTATTGGTTTTCTTTTCTCTCTCAATGTTTTTCTGTGTTACTAAGTTAATGGAGACATTTTCATCTTAAATGCATGTTAAGCAGTGTTCAGTGCTCTGGGAGTTTGAGTCTGTAACACGTTGCATTGTGCCTCGAGGTGCAGCCTTAGGCACCTCCAGTCACATCCTCTATCCTGAATTCGCTGGGCTGACATTTCTCTGCCTGGCTGACTTCTGCCATCCTCAGGCTCTCCTCTCATGAAGTGTCTCTCTGTTCTCCCACACAGACCTCATCTCCCCCTTTCTGATTTCCACAGCATTTTGTGTACCTCTCTTATAGCACTTTCTTCTTTTAACCTTGTAAGCACCTAGGGATTTCTTCTTCAGAGGCGCTGTACTCTTTGGGGTCCTGAATGCACCCAAGGTGTATTTCTGTTTGTGTGGTAGTGATTTGCGTACTCATTCGTCTTTCTCACTGAATCAGCAACTTTTTGAAGGCAGAGATGGTGTCTTACTCATTGTTTTACCTCCTGTGTCTGGGATACAGTTTTGCCCTCCGTAAAACTTTGCTGAATTAAGGACTCCTCGCCCCCCACACCCCACACTAATTCTGCCAGCTTCTTGGGGGAGGCTCAGAACCTGTTCATCTCTGTAATCCCCTCAGTGTTCAGCAGTGTAGGTAGTCATGACACAGGGAGGAGCTGTCTTCTTGTTACTCTAGGGCAGGGGTTAGCAGACGTTTTCTGAAGAGTCAGATAATAAATATTTTAGATTTTGTAAACTATATACGGTCTCTGTTTGCACAGTTTGTTTTTACAGTTCTTTAAAAATGTAAAAACCATCACAGTGCAAAAACAAGCCGAGGACTCTCAAGTACAGCATCACTGTGCGGCATGACTAGGGGGTCTGTGTCACATTTGGGGCAGGAAGGAAGAGGACAGGACCAGCTGGCATGTGCTGCTCACGGTTCAGTTCACACCCTAGATCCTTTGACTTCTCTCTTTAAAACATTGCCCATTGGATGCCATTTTCTGGGAACCACTCCACTGCTGAATTAGTTTTGTTATTTTGGTCTTTTTATATACTTACATTTCCCTGTGGAACCTCTGGAAAGGCAGGGAGATCAAGACCAAGACTCAGCCTGAACAAATGGACCATTCCTTTGGGGAGTGTCCCAGAGTGGGCTTGTGAGGAACTGCTTTTTTCTTTATCCAAAAAGAGTTTTAAAACCCAGAACTGTCAAAATTAGCAATTGTGGAAATTTGAATGTTTTCAAGTGAAAAGATACTGGATGCTGTGGTTAATAACATCTCATGTCAGTTAATTGTTGTAAAGTAATGATCTTTGTGGTGTTTAGATATGACAGTGTCTGATTTCTAGCCCCTACTTTGGTATTTAAGAGAATAGCAAATAAATGCAAGCATGTTCTCTGACAGCTTATTAGGAAAGTGTCTACACCCTGATTTCCTTTCTGGCGTGCCCTCTTAACTGGCTGTTGACCTCTGCATGTTTCCCTGTCAGCAGGTGAGGCCAGTACTATTGCAGGAGAGAAGCAACACTGGGTTCACCTGTTCAAGGAGTTGAACAAAATAGACCTTTTCCCATTGGCCTGCTGCTTCCTTCATGTACTCTAGACTTTGAAAAAAAGTGCATCTCAGGAGAGTTGTGTTAAATATGTTGTATTTATTGAGTTTTGTTTTATATACTTTATTTTTTTTTTGTTTTTTTGTGCGGTACGCTGGCCTCTCACTGTTGTGGCCTCTCCCGTTGCGGAGCACAGGCTCCGGACGCGCAGGCTCAGCGGCCATGGCTCACGGGCCCAGCCGCTCTGCGGTATGTGGGATCTTCCCGGACCGGGTCACGAACCTGTGTCCCCTGCATCGGCAGGCGGACTCTGAACCACTGCACCACGAGGGAAGCCCCTATACACTTTAATACATAACTTTTCTGAAGCATGTATATTTGTAAAGTTATTTTCCATAACAGAAAAACCCGAATGAACTTTTTGGCCAACGCAGTATTTTTTGTGTTAGCATTTTGGTAGTAGCTGATACCTGTCATAGATAGGACTATGAACTAAACTATTAGTAATAATTTCTTATAATATTAAAGTATATAATCTAAAACTAATAATTACTGTTTGCTTGATATAACCTGAAATTAGTTTAGTCAAGCGGTTCTCAAAATGTGGTCTCTCGACCCATAGCATCAGCATAATCTGGAAACTGGTAAGAAATGCAGATTCTTGGACGCCACCCTAGGCCTGCTAAATGAGACAGACACTGGGGTTCAGCCCAGCAGCTGATTCTTTATCAAGCCCTGAAGCGGATTCTGTTGCCAGCCAGTTTGAGAACCACTGTTTTAAACCTTAATTGAGAGGTTCTTATATTTTTCCTTTGGATGTGTTTGTAAACTTTAATGTTGTCAAGATGTGCTAAACGGCTGAAAGCTGGATCTAGTATCAATAAAATGACTTGTTATTTATCAGCTCTTTGTTTTTAAAATCAACAGGTGACACCTGGACAGAAACACTGGCATATGTGCTCTTCTGGGGAGTTGCAAGCATTGGAACATTTTTTATTATTCTTTACAATGGCAAAGATTTTGTTGATGCTCCCAGATTGGTCCAGAAAGAAAAGATAGACTGAATTTGTGTCTGTGGAAAGCGGCTTGGCTTGGAAGATTCCATTATGCAGAACTGGAGTCTTTACTGACCCGCTTTCCACGTCAGCCCAAGGTCTTTTTAAATCCTTTATCCAAAAGCACATCTTGCGCTTTGTGTGGGGGTGATGACTTAGAATTGATCTGATGTTACTGCCTTGATGATCTCTTTACTATTGGGATGGTTATCATTTGAAGCTATTCTATAATTAAAATGTAACCTCAATTCAGCTCACGGAATGGAAGGAATCTATTCATTGTCAGTTTAATCAGCTGTTGCAGAATAAGTAATATATTTTAAAAAAATCTAGCTTCTTTCCTTATTTAAAACAGTGAAATTATTTTTCTAGCTCAGTTTATTGTCACTGTAGAAGCAGTTTCTGTTAGCAAGCATACTTTTCCATACATCTTTGGACTTTTCTTTAGTTTAATAATAAGCTAAGTCTACTCTGTTTATAAAATGTCTTTTACATACATCAAGTAGTTGGACGAAATAGTCTGTGACTACATGGTAGGAAAGAGGAGACCAGGGGTCTGGTGTTCCTTTGGAGCTTCAGTTGGGCTGCCTTATGAGTTCAGTCAGCTTGAGCTGTGCAGTTTAAGTGTGATGAAAAAGGTTCAGGTGTATTTTATCTTTTTTAAAAGGTGTAAATGAAATCAAAGAATGTGAAGTCTCTCTCTTATGCTAGAGGTCCAAAGCCTCCTCTGTTTTCAGGATTGCCCCAGTGTGGAAAATGCCCTTGGTTGGTCAGCTCCTTCATTCTGGACCTTTTGGTTTCTTGGGGGTCTTTCATGGAGACATGCAGGCCTCTGAGCGGGTCTTGTGCTGAATCCGAGGTTGCACTTGGAGGCAGCAGCTGCTTTTCCACGCACGGTAGGGTCGATGCTTTTCCCTATTTAAGGGTTTTTGTTAGCTGTCAGTAAGTCTAAAATTTAGTGCTTCCAGGTAGTTACAGCTCTCCAAATCAAGGACCAACTTAAACTTTAATTTATGTGAAGAAATAAATCTGAAAAAATACACTCTAGAAGCTGTGCATAGTTCTAATTATAAGTCAGACTGTATATTCAAATTGTAATTATGAGGTTTAAAAATTAGAAAAGTATGTAAGGAAGTATAATTGCCACTATTTTAAAATAGTTCAATTAAATACTGCTACAATATTTGTGTTGTGCTTGAAAATATGTACAGTTTTTTCAATGGTAATACCTTTTCCTGTCCTTAAATATCTCTAAAGAGCGCCTTGATTTTAACATTACCTTTTTTCCAACATTATCTTTTATAAACATTAATAAGAGTTGTTGCTTTTAGAAACTTTAAAGGAAATAATAGCTGGAAAACCCTCTGTAGCTTAAAGTCAGTCATTAAAACTCACAATAGGGTAAGTAATTAGAACTACCTACTCTTAACTTGTAAATAAGCATAATTCGTTCCAAAGAGGAAATATCGAAACTTAGTTCATGTCTACTGTAATGTATTACTCAGATGCTACTGGGCATTTCACATTAAGAACTTATTTCAGCGACCACAACAAAGACCAAATCTGAACTGCTGACGTGGCTGTTTTGCAGTGAATGGGCTAATGTTGGTGTGTTAGATCTTAAGGTATCAATATTTCAGAACCCTGCAATGATTATATTTCTAAATTCATGTACTGTCCATCCGTAAGTGAAAATAAAATGTCATACTCTTTTCTAACTAATGTTGGTGTCATTCCTATACCTTGTTTTACAAAGGGATGTTCTTTTTTATAAAAAACATGCAAAGCAATGTGTGGTCATTATAGAAGAATTAGACAATGTAAGTAAGCAAGAAAATGAGTAGCTTCTGAAATTCTACTTTCCAATTATGGCCACTTTAAAAATTGTGTTTATCCTTATAATTATTTTTCAGTTACAGGTATTCCAGGGGAATATTTAGTATATTGTTCATTAAAAGATGTCCCCTGTATTCCCACCTCCAAATTGTAATTTCTTTTTCAAAATGATAGAGGCTCTCAACCAAGAAGTGGGACAATATGCTTATTAGAAAACGTCCTCTCAGGCCACAGATGTCAGGGAGCCCGAGGGAAATGCTGATGTAGACACCTCGGTGCCTAGGAGACCCTTGCACGTGTGTGTGTGGTGTGTGAAGGGTGTTTTGGGGGGAAGTGGCTTAAACAAGCATTTGGGGGTTTTTCCTCCTGCTTGCCTATGAGTCCTGATGTTAGAAGTTTTCCTACTACAGATAAATTACAGTTAAGTCTTTAAAATATTATGTTCTTTGGCACATGGACCTCTCCACCTTGGCAGCTTGGTTCACCAAAGCCAGCAAGATGGAAGTCACAGTCTTTTTTAACCTAATCTCAGAAGTGTCATCCCATTACTTGTGCCATATTCTATGCATTAGAAACAAGCCACTAGATCAGCTCACTCGGGGAGGGGATTACACAGGGCATGAATACCGGGAGGTGGGGCTCTCTGGAAGTCTGTTCCCATAGCCTGTAAGGAGAGAAAAATCCAAAGTCATGATTCAGAGCTGGTGCTGGAGGGAATCGGGTGTTTCCTGTGCTGTGCCTTTGAGGTCTTTTGCCTGTTTCTGTTAGATTGCTTGTCCTTAAAGATTTCTGAAATTCTTTATATATTCTGGAGAGTAATTCTTTGTTGCTTATATGTACTACATATATCTTCTTCTAGTTTGTGGCTTGTCTTTTCATTTTCTTGTGGTTACTTTTGGTGAAAGAAGTGTATAATTTCAATGGTGTTGAATTTACCAGAAATTTCCTACCATCCCTTGTGCTTGGGTAAGACAACATTGCTCAACCTCAAGGGACTTCTTTTCACATAATTTTGCTTTTTCACGTCAGGTCTTTTCTCCATTCTATAAAGTAAGGAAATGGTCTGTGTCAATCCAGGTAGATCAGATTATGCTGCGGTAACAAATGATCCCCAAATCTCAGTGGCTTTAAAAAAATGAAGACTTATTTCTCACTCATTCTGTGTATCCTTGAAGGGTCTGCTGCAGCTCTGCCACATGACATCTGCATCCTGGGACCCAGAGTGATGGAACAGCTTCACACAGGAACATTACCAGTTATCCTGGCAGAAAGAAAAGGGAGAAGTTTCTGCTTGAAGGTCAAGGTGACAATCTCTTCTGTTCACATTTCATTGGTCAAAGCAAGTCGCATGGCCATACTTGAAGTGATGGAGGGAGGAGAGTGTAGCCCCTGGGGAGGGACTGTGTGCTGGCATCCGACACAGGCTCCAGTTTTCTTTTCCCACTGGGTTAACGGGAAGAGTCAGCAGAGAGCCTTCCCGACTCCCTCCGTCCTGCTGTGTGGTGCTGCCACCGTCACACATCAGGCTCCCCTCCACTTGCGGGGTTTCGGCTTTCTGTTCTGTCCCGTTGGCCTGGGTGTTTTCACTGCTGAGAACTCTTCCTCACGCAGCCGTGTCTTGCAGGATGGCCTGGCTCTTCCCTGAGCTCTGGGCCCCCAGCTTCTCAGTCTGTTCGGCAAAGCATTGTCTTGAGTGTTTGGAATAACACGAGTCCTGTGTGCTCAGAGCTGTTTTTTGACAGTAGGGATCTGTGGTGAGAACCATTTGGAAACATTGGGTTAAACATAGTCAAAGACTTGTCTCAATTCTCAGACTTGTCAGAGGTTTGACTCCCCTAGAGGGTGTGTGCAACGCAGCAGCACCCAGACTTTTTGGTCTGTGGAATTTTTTATTTACAGAGCATCTCAATAGGACGATTCTGTGAAACTGATTTTGAATAAGGCTCGCATGAGGGCGAGCACTCTGGCCGTGGAGTTAAAGAAAACATGGGCTCTAATTTATATTTGGGCCTCCCTTGTGTGTTGAACTTGGTCTCTTAACTATAAATTCTTGGATTCTCATCCATATGGCAGTTCCCTAGGATAACACATGCACACGGACACACCCCTGCTGAGAAACCCAGGTAAATCATCTACAGGCGGGAGCTCTTCCTTGATGTCCAGCTCTCATCCTCTGTGTTGGACATCACGCAGAGGCTCCATAAATGGGATTTCACTGCGGGGGTGGAGGGGGAGAGACAATTAAAAGGAGTTGTGACATGTTTAATTATTACCACGAATGCCCTGGTCCTGCGTGAACTGGTCAGATGGCCTGTTTGTTCTTAGCACTTCCCTTTACAGATTATTCTGAGCATAACTTTGTCTTCGCTTTTTGTTTGTTTTAGCCAAAGGCCCAGACATTCGTCTTTCTTCACCATTTTCAGTGATGCGTGCCTGTTGCCTGTTTATTTTTCTAGCTGTAGGAAGCTAAAGTTTCATCTATTAAAATATCATGTTACATTTTATGTCCTAAATTGAGCTCCTATTAGATTTCGGTTTAAACATAGACTCTGAGGTTAGGAGAAGTAGAAAGTACAGGTTGTAAGTCATGTTTGGAGAATTTAAGATGTCCTTCTCCTGACCTTTTGGGAGCACACATTCTCCTGGGTTCTGTCCAGCTTTACTCACAACTCCGTTGCCCACTGATGTCTCCTCTCTGCTTTATCCCTGTTCTAGTTATCTATTTCTGGAAAGTAATCTCACAGTGTTGCGAGTTAGGAATGGAGCCTGGCACAGCTGGGTGATCTCTTCTGTTCCAGATGGCACTGACAGAGGTCACTCAGTGATACTCAGCTGACAGAGGGGCTGGTCTCTGGTCTGCGCTGGTTTGGTGCTGCACAAGGGTGGGTGGAAGGTGGACCAGCTGGTCCTGTGAGCTGGAGCACCTCCATGTGGCTTTGCAGCATGGCAGCCTCAAGGTCGTAGGACTTCATACCTGGTTGGTTCACGGCGGCCGGAGTGAAAACCAGGTGGAAGCTTGCATGGTATGATCTAGCCTCTAATGTCCAGTGGTGTCCCTTCCGCCATAGTCTATTGGTTGGAGCACTCACAAACCCACTCAGATTCAGGGGGAGGGACACAGACCCCCTCTCTCAATGAGAAAGATGGAAAAGAACCTGTGGCCCTGTCTGGACACATGTTGGATTTTTTTGTAGGCTTTGGTCCTAAGCCCTCCTCTCCATGTACACACTTACCCCAGGTGATGTCATTTAGACCCATGGTTTTAAAATAGCATCTTGATGCTGTGACTCCCAAATATATATACATCTAGATCGGACCTTTCCAAAAGGTTCAGATTCTAATGTTCTGCTGCCTACCTGATACTCCCACCTGATTCACAGGCATCTCAAACTCAGTATGGTCAAGCAGAGCTCTTTTTTTTCCCCCCAGAGCTCTTGATTTATACTCTGCAGACTGGTTCCATGCCGAGTTTTCTCCATCTCAGGAAATGCCACCAGCATCCACCCAGTAAGTCAAACATTTCATCCCTCTCCTCTCAACTATGCATCCAGTCCATAAGCAAGTCTTGGCAACTCTCCCCTGCCAAAATATAACTCAGACCCACCTATTCCTCTCCATATTCATTTCCAAGTCTATGCCACCATCATCTTTCCCATGGACTTCCTAAAGTAGCTCCTGGAATAATTTTCCAAGGTCCCCATCTACAACCCTCTCCAGTCTGTTCTCCACAGCTACAAGTGATCTTTCAAGTGTAAACTAGATGACGCAGGGCCCCACGTTAAACCCTCAGGTGAGATTCTTGCTCTTTGAAGGAAACCGGAGCTCTGTTGTGGCCTATAAGGCCTTATATGACCTGGTTTCTGCCCACTTCTCCAAGCTCATCTCCCATCGCTCCCGTCCCCAGTCCAACCACAGGCCTCCTTTCTGCTCTTTCTCTCCTGAGGGCCTTTGCACTGTCATTGCCTCTGCCTGGACAGACCTTCCAGCAATTCCAATAACTAGTTCATTCTTCTTCAAAATTCAGTCCACGTATCTCCTCCTCGACCACCTGATTGAAGCACTGTCCCTCTCACACCATCACTTGGCCCATTTATTTCCTTCTTAGAAAAGATCACAGTCTGTAATTAATATCATTTGTTATCTATCATTGTCTTTTTCCCTTCCAGAATCTAAAAGCCATGAAGTCCAGGGACCAGAACTTTCCCCAGAGCCTACACAGACACTGGATTGTAATATACTCCATAAAGGCTGATCCTATGCAGGTGGGCAATACGAAAGGACACATGATTCACATGTAAGAGACTGGTCAGAAAATTCTGGTTGAGAATTTCATATTTGTAGACGTACTTTTTGCCTTGCAAAGGATTGTTTAAATCGCTCGGTTTTTTTCTTCCTGACTGGATGCTGAGTAGAAAATGGTTGGGTGAATTAATTCTCTTCCCCAGCTTTTCTATCTATAAAGTGGAACAGCCATAAATTAATTTTTCTATGTAAAATAACTTTTACAGAAATCTAACACAATAGTTGACACGCTCTTTCCGCCCCAGGACAGTTCTGAGGTCACACCCAAACCTATTGTGTGGGTTCTCATGGCCTCAGCCAACAAGGGATTCTGAGGTGGGCAGACTGCCCAGGGCACCTCTCAAAAGGGTTGGAAAGATTCTGCAGCAATTCGGAAGAGCTCACATTCTGTTTAAATCCAGCAAATTAGAATTTTTTCTCCTAATTTCTCTTTTGGATGCTACCCTTCCTGTTATCATGTGATCCTCTTCTCACGTGATGGCCTTCATGCACTGCATTGGTGCGGTTTCACTGCATGTGAGGAAGCAAACAGAGAAGGCAGTAGAAGAGAGACCAGATGGATTCTCCTTTATTTTCCTTTTTTTTTTTTTTTTCAAAATTAGCTAGTATGTTTACATAAAGAGGGAAAATCTTGTGTTGAGAGGTCTCAAAACAAAACTACATCTCATAAGTGACCAAAAAGACCTAGAGATATATTTGTTTAGGGTTTTATTTATGACAATTGCTAAAAAAACCCCAAATATTTCCCTACCTGATTCTTTAGAACTAAGATTAGGTGTGTTTTTAGTATAATCAGAAAGCTTTCTGGAGTCCGTGTCTGGCTCTAATGTCATTGTACTGCTAAGGGCACAGGGATGAAACGTGCCTTTTTCTCTCCAGCTTATTGGAAGAGGGTGGACAAATGTTAAGATGACTGCTTTTGTGCAGTCCCTAGAAAATAGTCAAAGAATTCAAAGAATTTTTTGAAACAGGACTGAGGATTACTATGAAATGTTCTGCTCTTCATGCAGTTCTCAGAAAGCAGAATAAAACTGAACCCAAGCTGGAGACATTTTCATCTGGAGCACATTAGTCTATAATAATGGGACTTCATCTGTTTGACTTCTGTGAGCAAATATTATTCTGGAGAAGTAACTTTTCCATACAATTAGAAATGCTCAAAAGTGCTTTCAAACTTTTAAAGGTCACTTTCGATGTAAGTGTGCCTAAATGTATGACACATTTTCCTTCTCTCTTAAACAGGGCCCTGGTTCTCAGATTTGGCAGGTTCCAGGGCGTGGCCTGGACACCAGGAGTTTTAAATGCTCCCGGGTGGTTGGAATGGACACTGAGGTGGAGGACCACTGAAGTACAGCAACTGTGAATGAAGAGCTGCTCTAGAACAACATTTGTGTCTACACTCCTGAGGATACCTAGCATTCAGGGCTGAAATACCCAGGTGATAACCAACCCCCGAGGGGCGGCCCCTGTTGTAAGACAGTGACCTGGGCTGGGGGCTCGGAGACTGTGACCCGTAAGGATTCAGGAACAGACTCTGTGCTGTGTATGTGCTGTTGAGTGTGCTTACTCTCCAAGCCTTGATAGCCGAGGTCTTGTGACACCGGAGAACCCTCTGACGAGAAACCAGAGGACTGACTAGTTGTGGTAAGTAAATGCTGCTTCATGCATTTTAAAGCCAAGTGATTTTTTTTTCTTTTCCATTATGGTTTATCACAGAATACTGGATATAGTTCCCCGTGCTAGAGTAGGACCTTGTTGTTTACCCATTCTATATATAATAGTTGGCATCTGCCGATCCCAGCCTCCCAATCCATCCTTCCCCCACGCCCCCTCCTCCTTGGCAAACCACACGTCTGTTCTGTGTGAGTCTGTTTCATAGATAAGTTCATTTGTATCATATTTTAGATTCCACATATAAGTGATATCATATGGTATTTGTCTTTCTCTTTCTGACGTACTTAGTATGATCATCTCTAGGTCCATCCATGCTGCCGCAAATGGCATGCTTTCGTTCTTTTTTATGGCTCAGTAATATTCCATTGTATATATGTACCACATCTTTATCCATTCATCTGTCGATGGACATTTAGGTTGTTTCCATGTCTTGGCTATTGTAAATAGTGCTGCTGTAAACACAGGGGTGCCTGTATCTTTCTGAATTATAGTTTTGTCTGGATATATGCCAAGGATTGGGATTGCTGGATCATATGGCAACTCTATTTTTAGTTTTTTGAGGAACCTCCATACTGTTTTCCATAGTAGCTGCACCAGTTTACATTCCCACCAACAGTGTAGGATGGTTCTGCTTTCTCCACACCTTCTCCAGCATTTGTTATTTGTAGACTTATTTTTTTTTAATTTTTATTTGTTTATTTGGCAGGGGCTACTCTTTGTTGCGGTGCGCGGACTTCTCATTGCAGTGGCTTCTCTCGTTGCGGAGCACGGGCTCTAGGCACGCGGGCTTCAGTAGTTGTGGCTCACGGGCTCTAGAGCGCAGGCTCAGTAGTTGTGACACACAGGCTTAGTTGCTCCGCAGCATGTGGGATCTTCCCGGACCAGGGCTCGAACCCATGTCCCCTGCATTGGCAGGTGGATTCTTAACCACCGCGCCACCGGGGAAGCCCTATTTGTAGACTTTTTAATGATGGTCATTCTGACTGGTGTGTGACATTTTGATTTGCAGTTTTGATTTGCATTTCTCTATTAGTGATGTTGAGCATCTTTTCATGTGCATGTTGGCCATCTGTATGTTGTCTTTGCAGAAATGTCTATTTAGGCCTTCTGCCCATTTTTGGATTGGGTTATTTTTTGTTGTTGACCTGTTTGTATATTTTGGAAATTAAGCCCTTGTTGGTAACATCATTTGCAAGTATTTTCTTCCAGTCCATAGGTTGTCTTTTTGTTGTGTTTATGGGTTTTTTTTGGCTGTGTAACAGCTTAAGTTTGTTTAGATCCCATTTGTTTGTTTTTCTCTCTGTTCTCTCGGGAGAGTGAGCTAAGAAAACATTGGCACGATTTATGTATGTCAGAGAATGCTTTACCTATGTTCTCTTCTAGGAGTCTTACGGTGTCGTGTCTTATATTTAAGTCTTTAAGCCATTTTGAGTTTATTTTTGTATATGGGGTGGGGGTGTGTTCTAACTGCATTGACTTACATGCGGCTCTCCAGCTTGCCTAACACCACCAAGTGGTCTTTTTATGGGCATCAGGTGAAGCTGGAAGTTCAAGACTGCCTAAGACCTTTCTAATGCCTATTTCTTGTTATAGGGAAGTTTATGGCATGAAAAAGAAAAGCCATCTCTAGAACATCTGATGTTCCAGGTGAATGTGTAAGTGTCTTTAAAGATGTCTGTACAAATCTACTCAAAGAAACTGTGTGCTTCACTGAGAGCATGGAATTGAGGAGTGTTAGAGCAGTAAGGGACCTCCTCACTTCCGGGATAACCCTGACCTACTTATTGCAGTTAAACGACAGGAGACGTTCACAAGGTGGACTAATGCTGTATCATAAATATGGTGTCTTCGCTTACTGGGTGTTCTGTTTGAGAGCCGTCTTTCTATACATTTTAGAAAACTTACGTACAGATAATTTAAAACTAGGTTATGGTCTTTCCTATAAAGAGTTGGTCATCATGTCCAAATATAACCTTAGGTCTATGGGAAAGTTAGCTTCACTTTCATCCTCATAGAGGCTCTGGCAGCTTTTCAGTGTCGTGAGACACCAGGGCCGAAGGTGGTTTGGGGTTGTTCGTAGAGAGGACTGGTCTTGGACCCACTGAGAGGCCTCAGATTAGGGAAAAGTGACTCCTTTTGTGAGCTCCAAACAAAGGCCTTCTTTCTTTATGGCCAGTCAATCCTATTAGCGAAGGAGAACACAGTGATTGCAGGTTCACCGTGACTGAAAAAAGAACTAATTAATTTTGCATTGATGACATTCAGATTAGTCATCTTAGTTAAAAAACTCCTTTTCAAAATTCTCTAAAAATGAATGCCCGCTAGTATGTTGGGATCTCACCAGAAAACATTCCTTAAATTTTATCCCATAAAAACAGTAGTCAAATTTCAGCTCCCGGTGTGCCCTACTTCTAGGACTTTGCTAGAGTCGAGCAGTTGTCTTCAAGACTGGCTGTGAGAATTCTGCCTCCGTGGTGACAGGGAGGAAGCACCGTGTGTGACTCTGGGGGTGGCGGGTGGGGTGTGTGTCCTGCTGAGGGAGTAGTCTTTCTTTTCACCTTCCTAATCCTTTCTAGACTCGAGAAAACGATGGGCTGAGTGCTTCCGGAGTCAATATTTCCAAAAGCAGCCGAGGCGGCTCCATCTGTACGTAAGTGGCTGTAAGATAGCGGCTGACGGCAGTCTCGGGGAAGCCCAGCTCTCAGGCCACGGAGGCTGTGTCTCTCCGCTTGAGGTGGCGCACGATGAAAGTCCCCAGGGCCCCCAGGGGGATGCACATGGTAGAGGAGGCCACGAGCAGCCCAATGATGGCCAGTGCATACGGGGGGTAGTCCTTGGTCACAAGCTGGCCCTGAAGGAGGAACCTGAGTGTCAGAAGAAAGAACCTCCCGTGCGGAGCCTTCCGAGGGCACCACCCCTCCGGGCCTCAGGCCCTCCAGCGCGAGGAAGAGAGCATCTGCGGCCGGGCATCCTTGCACACGGGGCCGCCCCAGCTCTGCGTGCAGGTCACTAGTGGCTCTGCTGGGCAGACTAACTCCCCCTGTGCATACTGTTTGGAGCTATCTGGAAAGAGCAACCATGAGAACCCTCCAAGGCTTACGTTCAAGGCAGCAGCAGGGCACCTAAATGTAGGGGCTACCTGTCCAGTACAGCAGCCACCAGGCATAGGTGGCCATTGAGCACTGGGAATGTGGCCGGGGATGCGCAAGAAGTGAATTTTAAATATTGTTTAAATTTCAGTAGCCACATGTGGTTATTAGCTTCTGTGTCCAGCAGCACAGCTCTCATCTCAGGAGAAGTGTTGATGGACCTCAGGACTTACTTGGAAGAATGATAGATGGTTCCGTAAATGCAAAACTGATGAGAAACCAGTTGAGGCCCAAAAGCCACTAAATGCTACACTACCTTTCCACAAAGGAACCAGAGGACAGCTAAATCCAGGGAGCAGGTACTTGCTGTCAACCAAAGCACGTATGGTTTGTAAACCAAAATGCCAGCCGGGTGTGGCCGCGGGAACCAGCCCACAGACTGCTGTCGCTCGTCTGTTACTCACTGTGTTCTGTGTGACGAGTACAGGAATTGGGAGGAAACATAAATGAGTTTAGCAGTTTGACAGCCTATAATCCTGTGTCTGCTGAATCTGATACATATTTGGTGCTTGTATTTGCTCTACCTTTTTTTTTTTAAGGCATTCACTGTTAATTGCATTTTCCAAAAGTATCAGGCTGCAGGGACTGGAGGAAACACCCTGCTCCTCCACTGCGGGGTGGGAAGCCCTGCTCGGCACCACTGCCAGAACCAGACGCGGTGGCGCCTTCCCAGCCATGGTGCAGCGTGGAGTGTGTGGACTGGAGCACGGGGTGCACACTGCACACACACACCATATGCTAAGGGGCAGCATCTTCTACCCACAGGGAAAGAAATCCAAATTGGTCAGTTGTATTACTTTCCTTAAAAAGTAAATCTTTTTTATGAGAGAGTGTCTGTGCAAGGACAGCCAAGGCTGACCCTCAGGCCTGGTGCCGTGATACGGCTGTCCAGGTTGTTAAAACACTGATGTGCTGCCCTCTGCTGGGTGAGCAGATGCAGCCCAGCCTCCTGAGTGCCCCTCTCAGTCCCCGGTTCTGTCCTAGCAACTCCAGTGTAAACGCCAGTCCCTGCCCCACCCAGCTCCTCAGGGGCCATGCCCTCCAGCCTTGCTTGGCCTTGCCTGAGTGGCCTCAGTGGACAGAGGCCACCAGGAAGTTCTGGACGGAATCTCACTCTCTTCACTGCAGCCCATGTTGAAAAACTCAGCCCAGCTGCTGGGCTGAGTATTTTTACATACCTGGGTGATGTTTTTACATACCTGGGAGGCGTCCCAGGCTTGGTACTGCAGGGTCCCTGTGATGATGTAGTCACTCAGGTAGAAGACAAAGAGGCTGATGATGAGCAGCGGGCTCACACCGCCCCACATGGCCTTCCAGTACCAGTTCAGAGCGTGTCCAGTCATAGCCTTAAGGTCGCTTTCGAATCTGTTTGGAGGTGGGGAGAGAAAGCTTGGATTATCCATGCTGTTGGCGCCAGGCAGTCCAGGCCACACCTCCTCGTCTGCTCAGGAAGATTCTGTGCTGGGCACCACTGATGTCTGAACACGACCACTGGGCGGTCTCTGATTCCTTGTGGGGGTCTTGGGGGCAGGGAGGGAAGAAGGGCTGAGGCCGCCACAGAGGGGGCAGAGCAACCACCCATAGGCGAGTGGACATCAGAGGCCATCCTCCTGGTGCCGGCCTTCAGCTGGAGGCTGCTGCTGTACACCAGAGGGCCTGGCGGGATGCCTGTGAAGCCAGTCCTCAACACCAGGGGACCGCGAGGGCAGCCCTGCTCCACCCCTCCCACCCTGCTGTCTGTCAGCAACTCTCCTTCCCCCTAGAAACGCCCCCACAGGGGAATCGCTTTTGTCCCCTGAAACCAGAGCAGGTTTTCTGGGGGGCAGAGGGAAAACCTGGAGGAAGCAGAAGCACCTTGGCCCTGACCCGTTGGAGCTGGCATGGAGTGGTGCTTCCCAAGTGTAGCTGCCTGCAGCCCACCATTGTGATTCCCATCGTCTGTGGGCTTTTTATAATTGACTCATTTACCTGAATTTAGCAATAGCATGACAATATATCCGTTTTACCATGGATTGGATAGGCTAATCATATTTTTCTGCCCCCCCCCCCCCACACACACACAAATGAGGATGGAAAGTATCTCAGCAATTTGAGAAATGCTGACCCAGCCACCTCCCCGTTTCCCAGGGGAGGGGACCGAGGTCCAGGGCTGTGATGTGACTTGCCTGAGGGCACCCAGGTAGTGGCCGACCCAGGCCCAGCATCCGGATTGGTGTCTTACCTCCAGTCCAGGGCCTTTGAAACTGCTCCCCACGGCAGAAAAGGCAGCCATGGGGGAGGGGAGGGGGCCGGGTGAGACTGTCACGGGGGGAACCACAGCCCCTGCCTCTCCTGGACCCTGCAGCGTGTCCATCACCACCGCCGCCCCCCCCCCCCCCCCCGCCGCTGCAGACCACAAAGACCCACGTGCATAATGTGAACACTTGGGACTCTCGAAACTACATGTGGCAGAAAGTGTTGTGAGGCATGGCCTTCACGGGTGGGTTTCCTGGGCGGCTGGCGGGGCAGGCTTCCTACCTCCTCAGTCCGTACAGGTAGCACACGGCGGCCGCCTCCACCAGGACAATGAGCAGCAGGGGCAGCGTGGCAGCGTAGTCATTGAAGATGTCGAACCAGTAGTTGCCGGCCTCCATGGTGAACACCAAGCCGATGGCACAGCTGACGAGGCACACCAGACCTAGGAGCACAAGACCGCCTGCTCACCCACCTGAGACCCTGGCCTGCGCACCCAGCTTTCTATGGGGCCCAAGAGCCATGGACCCTGAGGAGGCGCTGGCCGTTCAGTTCATCCTCATGGGCTGGGGGAGCCGTCGTGGACTGGCCTCTCTGCACGTGTGTGCCACGTGTGTGTGTTGGGCAGCGTGGGGCAAAGGTGTTGCAAGGAGTGTCAGCAGGACTTCCTGCTGTTAATTCATGGGGCCGTCCAGTAGTGGGGAATCAAACTTGGTGGAAAAGAGAAACTTGTAGGCGTTGCTGTCTAGGGGAATCTCACCCAATCTATGGGTCTGGTGACTCTGTTTATCCCAGCAACTCAGCCACTAAGCTCATGGGAAGTGAATCAGGGGAGGAGATTTGAGCTGCAGGGCACCCCTCACAGGACCCCCTAGAGAGGATTCACATCTGACCAGAAGAGAGGAGTAGGGAGGGGAGGAGAAGAAACAAATGCTTACCCAGCTGCTACTGCGCCCCAGGCACTTGCCATGCAGTGGAGGCTTTAGCTTCTGGGGCAGGTTATCAGGAGCCCCCTTCTACAGAGGGGGAAGCCAAGGCTCAGAGATGTCGGGTAACTTTCCCAACATTCCACAGCACAGAAAGAAAGTTGGAATTCAGACACAGGCCCTTCTGGCTCCAGAACCGAAGCTCTGGCTCCAGTCTCTGCTGCCTCCCTTGGGCACCCCACAAAGTATTAGACTCTAAAGCTCCCACCTGCCCTTTCCATGGCCACAGCCTACACCACCAGCCAGTGAGCCCCACTGCTGTCCTGAGGCGGACACAAGAACAGGCTCTGTGCGGGAGGGGAGGCTCGGCTCACAATGCTGGCTCCTGAGGGCAGGGAGGCTAAGCGCTAGAGGGCTCTGGTGGGAGCTGGGTTTGATGTGGGCTGGGACGAGGGGTTCTGGATGTGGGGGTGAGGAGTCACGGTTCTCTGGACACTGCCCGGTTGCACTGGAGCAGATGGGTGGTGGAGTGAAGTGGAGAGGCAGGCCTGGATAAACAGGCTCTTGCCCTCACAAGGCAAAGGTCTGCCAGCTGCAGAATGGGTAGATGAATTGTGGTGTATGGTCTTAGGCTGGATTATTACACAGACGGGAAAGAGGACGGGGATGGGGGCGTACTGATGGGGCAGGAGCAGGGAGGGGCTCTCCGGTGTGAGAAATGTACGTGTTGTTGTTATGCTTCAGTCAACACAAAGACAAAAGCAGGTTTTCTGCTGGCCTGGAGAGCTTTGAGGGCCGTGCTGGGGGGTTTGGCCTTTGCGAAGGTTGGGGTGACCACTTCACTCCCCTGTGATGTGGAGAACCAGATGCATGGGGTGAATCATGTGTACCAGGTCCCAGATTGCCCGAGAGGAGAGAGCCATGGCAGGACCCCAGTGAGGCTGCTGCGGCCTCTCGCTGAGCCCGCGGCCCCTGAGGAGACTCCTCCCTCTGCTCACCTCCCCGAGCCCCGCCGCCTTCGCTGGCCCACTCACCTGAGATTGCCTCCTTGGGCAGGTAGCTGGAGATGACCTTGCTGTCGGTCAGAGGGGTGAGGATGGCGGCCGTGTTCCCCAGCATGCTTCCAATGCCCAGCATCAGCAGCATGAAGAAGTAGAGCACCGACCACAGCTGGGACACCTCCATGTTTTTAATGGCCTCTGTGTAGACGATGAAGGCCAGGCCGGTGCCCTGGACGGCCTGCCCACAGGATGAAGACACCAGTTACACACCCGGGCGACTTAGGACTTCTTCCCCAGGTGCTAAGCTACTTGGGGAACCTGAGAACCAGCCACGAGAAGCCACATTCTGAGGTTGGATCTTCCACCTGCACACCAGCCCACTGAGGGTAAGCTGGGCTGGACAGAAATGCGAGCTGTCAGGAGCCCTTATTTGCAAAGTGTGAGGAGACACCTCAGTCAACTTGGAACGCTGAGTTCCTCTCTCCTGCCCCAACTCACATCATTATGGATAAAATATAGTAAAATAATGGTTGCATAATTTCTGCTTCCTGTATCATGACTGACTGGGTGTTCCGGGAGCTGAGATGGTGGAGCCACAGCTACAGGGGCCAGAATGGTGGGGAGCTGGCCTGGCCGGCAGGCAACCAAGTGGGCAGGCTGCTCAGAGGCCAGATGCCTGCGGCGGTGACGCTGCTGTAGGGATACTGAACTGTGGAAATAGAGCCTCAGCTCCTGGTTGAAAGGGCTTATGGGTGGGGGTGGGGAAGCACCCCTGGCTGCCAGCAGCAGAAGCAGCAGAAGCAAACACTGGGGAAGGCTTCCATTGCAGGTCTGAATTGGGTTACCTGTAAGACCACCAGAGATGATCAAGCGGTGAGCTTGCAACCCGAGATTTATAAACTGACCAGAAAACATGCCACTGTGAGTGAAGAGTCAGCAGGAATAAGAACTAAGATTTCAGCACCCTTCCCCTGGAATGGCAGATGTTGGATTGTCAGATTCAAAATACAGGACAGCTCAACAGCATACCAATGGGGACAATGGTATTCATCCGCCCTGGGTGCAGACCATAAGGGAGTGATCACTTGCAGAGAATTTAAAAACAACAGAACCTACTAAAGGTGGCCTGCTTTTTATTACCGTGAGCCAGCAGTGCTAAGCAGTGTCACTGATAATACATGCCCCCAGAAGACAGCTGGGATGCAATAGAGGTGAACAAATAAACTAGCAAGCATGCCGGTCAATACAGACACTGTTGTATACAATAACAATAGCATCCAATTTATCAGTTTAAAAAGAATTGGGAACTTCCCTGGTGGCTCAGTGGTTAAGAATCCACCCACCAATTCAGGGGACATGGGTTCGAACCCTGGTCCGGGAAGATTCCACAAGCCACTATGCCTGTGCGCCACCAACTATTGAGCCCACGCGCCTAGAGCCCGTGCTCTGCAACAATAAAAGCCACCGCAATGAAAAGCCCAGCCCTCATACCGGAGAGAAGAGTAGCCCCCCACTCACCACAACCCCACGCACAGCATCAAAGACGCAATGCAGCCAAAAAAAAAAAAAAAATCTGTTAACCTTTAAAAAATAAATAAAAAGAATTGGACATAAAAGGTATTTAAAACAAGAGGGGTGAGTGAAAGTGTCTGAAAGTCCTTGTACTGTTTGGGAAGGAACTCAAGGTATAGTTTAACTTTAAACTTTGTTAAAGATTCATGGAAAAATTCAAGTGGAAAAAAGTCTAAATAAATCAATAACCACACAATTCTTGGGCACTGAGCCAAACTCAAAAAGTAAGTGAGGAAAATTCCCAGGTGCCAGAAACAAAAAGGAAATTTGAACTGAGCAGGAACACAAGTAGGCCTCAGAAGTCATCTGAACAGGATCCAGGCCTTAAAGGCAGGGGCTGAGGTCTGGGGATCTGCTGACACCCTGGTAGGGAGGGTCGTGCCACAGGTCAGTGTAAGCAGGGAGGAAGGAATAACAAAGTGTTGCCTCATCCACGAAATGACCTGGAATGGCTCCACCTATGAAATCAAAGGGCCACAAAAACTCCAAGGTACCTTACTGGCAAGCAGAGCTATGGACCTTTACTGTTCCCTCTTCTTGAAAGGCATTCTCTAGAGACACTTTCTAGAAGCAGTCTCTAGAAGTATTTACATTAAATGTAAGAATTAGACAAACATGCCCACTCTCATTTGCACTTCCACTGTGCTAGAAAAAAATTCCTAGGATCCGCAGGTGCCATAAGAATTACATAGAAAAGTAAAGCAAATATATAGACAAATATGAGAATAAGAGAATTCATCAAGGTTGCTAGATAAAGGACCAACACAAAAACCGTTAGCTTTTGCAACGAAAACCAGCAATGGTAGAAATTGGGAAATGAACACTATTTACAATAGGAACAAAACAATAAGGTTCATAGACATAAAGGTAAATCAAAGATCTGCCAGGATTCTGTGGAGAAAAATTAGTTGCAGAATATAAAAGAAGACTTCAGTGAATGATGAGAAAAAGCCTGCTCCTAAATCAGAAGTCACAGTTGAAAAAAATATTGATTGTTCCCAAATTATATTACAGAGTCAGTGCAATTCTAATAAAAGTTAAAGGGATTTCCCACCCCCCAGTGGAACTTGTCAAATTGACCTGAAAATTAATGTGAAAAAAAAGGTCCCAGGGACTTCCCTGGTGGCATAGTGGATAAGACTCCACACTCCCAACGCACGGGGCCTGGGTTCTATCCCTGATCAGGGAACTAGATCCCACGTGCATGCCGCAACCAAGGAGCACGTGAGCCTTAACTAAGGAGCCCACGTGCCGCAACTAAGGAGCCTGCCTGCCTCAACTAAGAGCTGGCGCAACCAAATAAATATTAAAAAAAAAAAAAAGTCCTAGAATAATGTTGCTAAAATGGCCACACTACGCAAAGCAATCTACAGATTTAATGAGATCCTTATCAAATTATACATGGCATTTTTCACAGACCAGAATAATCCTTTATATGGAACCAAAAAAAGACCCAGAATTGCCGAAGCAATCCTGAGGAAAAAGAGCACAGCAGGAGACACAACCCTCCCAGACTTCAGAAAATACTACTAAGCTACAGTAAAGAAAACAGTGTCATGGTCACAAAAACAGACATATGGATCAATGGAACAGAATACAGAGGCCCGAAATAAACCTACACACCTACAGTCAATTAATCTTCAACAAAGAAAGCAAAAATATACAATGGAGAAAAGACAGTCTTTTCAGCAAGTAGTGTTGGAAGCTGAACAGCCGCAAATAAAGTTAGAACACACCCTCACACCATACACAAAAATAAGCTCAAAAGGGATTAAAGTCTTAAATACAAGATATGACACGATAAAACCCCAGAAGAGAACACAGGCAAAACATTCTGTGACATAAATCATACCATTTTCTTAGGTCAGACTCAAGGCAACAGAAATAAAAGCAAACCTACCAATGGACCCAATCAAACATAAAGCTTTTGCACATCGAAGGAAACCATGAACAAAAAGACAACTATGGACTAGGAGAAAATATTTCAAAATGATGCAACCTACAAGGGCTAAATTTCAAAGATATACAAACAGCATGTACGACTCAACAACAAGACAACCCAATCAAAAAAAAAAAGGAAAAAAGACCTAAAACAACATTTCTCCAAAAAAAAAAAAAAAAAAATATATATATATATATATATATATATGGCCAAAAGGCACAAGGAAAGAGTTCAACATATATAATTATGACACAAATACAAATCAAAACTACAAGTTATCACCTCAGCAGTACGAAGGACAATCAGCCTGGTCAAAAAACCCCAAAAAGTCTACATACAATAAATAAGGGACAGTGTCTGGAGAACAAGGAACCCCTGATAAGTGGGAAGGTAAATTGGTAACAGCACAATGGACAGCAGTAGGGAAGGTCCTTAAATAATGAAAAATAGAGCTCCCATAAGGTCCAGCAATAACACTCGTGGGCAAATATCTGTAGAAAACCATCCTTCAAATACACACACGGACCCCAACAGTCGTTGAGGTAAGATTTACAATAGCCGAGGCATCGAAACTACTGAAATGTCCATCGAGTTGAATGAACGGATAAAGAAAACGCCATACGTGTGCACAGTGGACTGTTAGCCAGAAAACAGAAATCATGCCATTTGCAGCAACATGGATGGATCAGGAGATGATCTAACTAAGTCCAGTAAGTCAGAGTAAGACAAATATATGATATCACTTACAGGTGGAATCTAAAAAAGGATACAGATGAACTGACAAAACAAAAACAGACTCACAGCCTTAGATAAGTAATTTAGAGTTACCAAAGGGGGAAGTTGCAGGGGGGGCGGTGACAGAAATTAGGAGGTTGGGATTAATACATACACACTAATATGTATGTGTATATATAATTATAAAATAATCAATGAGCATCTACTGGAGAGCACAGGGACTTCTACTCAACACTCAGTAATAACCTATGTGGGAAAAGAATCCGAAAGAGAATAGGTTCTTGTATATGTATAACTGAATCAAGCTGCTGTAAAACTCAAACACAGCATTGTAAATCAACCGTACTCTAACAGAAAATAAAAAATAAATTATAAAAGAGGGAACAAATGCAGACTATATTGCCCTGAGGCCTCAGTGGCCAGGACTGGTGTCACATTCTTGGAGACTGAGCAGGCTTGGGATCCACGGCTGGGCTGTCACGGGGCTGAGGGAGCTGGGGAGGATGTGCCGGCAAACGAGCCCCACCCTTGTATCTGTGGTGCCTAGTCCCCTCTGCGTGGGACCACAGTCTCCGGATCCACACGGGTCCTCCTACTGCTGAAGCAAGCCTAGTGCACCCAAAGGATGGTGGACCTGCTGGGAGGAAAGAGCTGTGAAAAGACACCGGATCTCCACGGCTCCTGCTGGTGGGGTTCCCACCTCCAGCCTCCTTCCTTAGAGACGCCCCACCTACGAACCATGGCACCATCAGCATAGCACTACTGTAGGGGTTGGGAATCAGTCTGCACGGTGAGGGGGGTGGGAAGTATCCAGCCACAGGCCCTTGGGGTTTTCTTCCGGCATTTTCCATGTAATTTAGAACCCAGGAACACAGCTTTCTCTAAGCCTATGGTTGCCCGAGTTACCAGAGTGGGGCATGAAGAAGTGCTGCCGCCTTGTGGCCGCTTCTCATAACAACATCCTTAAAACACTGCTCATGGTCACTTAATATTCACAAGGCCTGCGGGGCACTAAATGATCCCTGCTCTCAAGAAATGTCCTGTTGTAGGTAACGGAAAAAGAACTCAAAACAGGGCCGACTTTCAAAACAATTTCGAGAGATTAACTTTACTCACCCTGTTGTGTTTTTTTGTTTGTTTTAAAGCACGTGAAAAGATGTTCAGCGTCGCCAACGAGTAGAAAAATGGAAATCAAAATGACAACGAGTTATCCCCTGGCACCAGTCATCAAAAATTCTCCAAAGAATAAATGCAGCAGAGGACGTGAAGAAAGGGGAACCCAACAATGCTGTTGGGAGGAAGGTAAATTGGTAATAGCCACAATGAAGAGCAGTAGGGAAGGTCCTTAAAAACTGAAAAATAGAGCTCCCATAATCTCCAGCAATCCCACTCCTGGGCAAATATCCGGAGAAAACCATCTTTCAAATACACACGTGCACCCCAGTGGTCACTGCAGTAAGATTTACGATAGCCGAGGCATCAAAACTACCGAAAATCCACCGAGATTAATGAATGGATAAACAAGATGCACTACATATACACAGTGGACTATTTCCCAGCCCGAAAACACAATGAAATCATGCCATTTGCACCAACATGGATGGATCAGGAGATGATCTCACTAGGTCCAGTAACTCAGACACAGTAAGACAAATATGATATGATATCACTTACACGTGGAATCTAAAAACAGATACAAATGAAATAACTGACAAAACAAAAACAGACTCACAGCCTTAGAAAAGAAATTCAGAGTTGCCAAAGGGGGAAGTTGCAGAGGTGGGAGAGAGAAATTAGAAGGTTGGGATTAACACATACACACTAATATATGTATATATATACATATGTATATATATGTATATATATATACACACACACATACACACACATATATATGTATAAAAATAGATAACCAGTGAGGACCTACTAGAGAGCACAGGGACCTCTACTCAACACTCAGTAATAGCCTATGTGGGAATAGAATCTGAAAGAGAACAGGTACATACATGTATAACTAAATCAAGCTGCTGTAAAACTCAAACACAGCACTGTAAATCAACCATACTCCAACAGAAAGTAAAAATTAAATTTAAAGAAAAAAGAGGGAAAAAACGCCTACTATATTGCCCTGAGGCCTCGGTGACCTGGGCTGGTGTCACATCCCTGGAGCCTGAGCAGGATTGGGTCCCAAGGCTGGAGTGTGCTGGGGCTGAAGGAGCTGGGGAGGATGTGCCGGCAAACGAGCCCCACCCCTTGGACCTGTAGTGCCTGGTCCCCTCTGCATGGGACTACAATCTCCAGATCCAGGCAGGTCCTCCTACAGCTGAATCAAGCCTAGTGCACCCAAAGGACGGGGGACCCTCTGGGTAGGAAGAGCTTTGAAAAGTCACCTGGTCTTCATGGGTTTGGTGGTGGGGTTCCCACCTCTAGCCTCGTTCCTTAGAGGCGCCCCCTGTATGTACCACAGCACCATCTGCATAGCACTTTTGCAGGGGTTGGGGATCAGTCTGTGCGGTGAGGGGATGAAGTAACGAGACGAGATGTAAACCCTCGGGGTTTTCTTCGGGCATTTTCCCTGTAATTTACAACCCAGGAATACGACTTTCTCTAAGCCTCTGGTTGCTGGAGTTACCAGAGTGGGGCATGAAGAAATGCTGCCGCCTTGTGGCCGTTTCTCATAACAACATCTTTAAAAGGGGGCTTATGGGCACTTAATATTCCCAAAGCCTGCGGGGCAGTAAATGACCCCTGGTCTAAAGAAATGTCCTGTTGTAGGTAACGGAAAAAGAATTCAAAACAGGGCCGACTTTCAAGAAGCCAGTTTCAAGAGTTTAGCTTTACTCACACTGTTAAAAAAGAAAAAAAAAGCACAGGGATAGATATTCAACATCGCTAATTATTAGAGAAATGCAAATCAAAACTTGGACAAGGTATTATCTCGCACCAGTCAGAACGGCCATCAACAAACGTCCACAAAGCATAAATGCAGAATAGGGTGTAGAGAAAACGGAAGCTGCCTACATGCTGCTGGTGGGAATGGAAATTTGTGACAGCCACTATGGCGAACAATCTGCAGCTTCTTTAAAAAACTAAAAATAGAGCTACCATACGATCCTGCAATCCCAGTCATGGGCGTAATCCCAGAGAACACCATCATTCGGAAAGACACATGCACCCCAACCTTTATTGCCACACTGTTTACAATAGCCAAGACATGGAAGCAACCAAAATGTCCATTGACAGAGGAATGGATAGAAAAGATGTGAATCTATATGATGGAATATTACTCAGCCATGAAAATTGAAATAATGCCATTTGCAGCAACAAGGATGGACCTAGAGATGATCATACTAAATGAAGTAAGTCAGACAGATAACGACAAATATCATATGACATCATTTACAGGTGGAATCTGAAAACTGATACAAACGTACCAATTTACAAAACAGAAACAGACTCTCAGATTTAGAAAAGAAACTTAACAGTTACCAAATAGGAAAAGTGGGGTGGAGGAGGTATAACTTGGGAGGTTGTGATTAACATATATGCACTAATATATATAAAAGAGATACCAACAAAGACCTACTCTGTAGCACAGGGAAGTCTACTCAACACCCTTTAATAACCTATAGGGGAAAAGAATCTGAAAAAGAATAGATCTGTGTCTACGTATAACTGAATCAGGTTGCTGGATGTCTAAAACAAACACAAGAGTGTAAATCAACTATACTCCAATATAAAATAAAATTAAATTCAACAAAGTTTGAAAAACTAAATATGACAAATGAACTTATCTATGAAAGAACAAAAGACTCACATACATAGAGAATAGACTTGCGGTTGCCTAGCGGGGTTGGGGTAGGGTTTGATTGGGGGTTTCGGACCTGCAGATGAAAACTATACATATAGAATGGATAAACCAGAAGGTAGTATTCTACAGCACAGGGAACTATATTCAATATCCTGTAATATCCCATAACGGAAAAGAATATGAAAAAGAATATATATGTATAACTGACTCACTTTGATGTATGTAAGAAAGTAACACAATACTTCAATTATTAAAAAAAAAAAAAAAGTTGCCAGCATAGCAAATATAATTCTGTAAAATATAAATAAAGGTGATTTCAATAGCAAAAGTTTTTTGGAAAAACCCAAATGTCTATCAGTAAGGGAATCCATAGGGAACTCCCTGGTTGTCCAGTGGTTAGGACTTTGGGCTTCTACTGCCGCTGGCCTGGGTCCAGTAAATTGTAGGATATTTGAATGATGGAATAAAATGTAGCTCTTACAGGGCTTCCCTGGTGGCGCAGTGGCTGAGAGTCGCCTGCAGATGCAGGGGACGCGGGTTCGTGCCCCGGTCCGGGAGGATCCCACCTGCCGCGGAGCGGCTGGGCCTGTGAGCCGTGGCCGCTGGGCCTGCGCGTCCGGAGCCTGTGCTCCGCGGCGGGAGAGGCCACAGCAGTGAGAGGCCCGTGTACCGCAAAAAAAAAAAAAAAAAAAAAAAGAAGGTTCTGGCCTCTGGGGAGTAGTGAAAGCTTTGGGAACAGTAACAAAAGGGATTTTACCTTTATCCTTGAAATGTTCTCTTTTACATAAAAAAAATCTGAGCCCAAAATGACAAAATATTTACAATTTTTCATTCTGAGAGGTGGATAGATGTGTGTTTGTTGTATTATTCTTTATACTTTCCTCTATTTTTCAATTTTAAAAAGAGAAAATTTAAAGGAAGAAAGGACACAGGGAACCCAAAGGAACTGTGTAGAGACTGGGATTCCCGTGCAGCACTCGGGGAGACTAGTGGGCAGAGTTCTCGTCCTCTAAGAGGCACAAGGAAGGAGATACATATATATATATATATATTGTTGTTGTTGTTTTGGATTTTTTGTTTGTTTTCACACCACGCACAGCATGTGGGATCTTAGTTCCCCGACCAGGGAACAAACCCGTGCCCCCTGCAGTGAAAGCGTGGAGTCTTAACCACTGGACTGCCAGGGAAGTCCCGAGTTTTCCCTGATTTTCCCAGGGTGTGCATACCCCTCAAGTTGCACTTTCTCTAGAACAGCTCCCAAAGGGCCCGAGACCTTGCCAGCACCTTACCGTTTCCAGCTCCGATTCCAAGCTGCAGTTTTTAATCTGTGGGAACACCTCGCTGTACTTGCTGGGGTAGGCAGACGCCAGGTAACTTTTCACCTCCTCCAGGTTGCTAACTGTCAAAAAGCCATCTTCAAGGTCAAAAGAATTGGTCAGCAGCAGAATCACCCTGCAGAGCAGAGCAGCTGATTAACCTTCACTGATTACAAAACCCTCTGCCTCTTCTGATTAGGTGAGGTCGCTCCAACAAAGGGAATCTGTTGACTGGTGAGCTTTTAAAGGGCAGAGTGATTGTGAACGGCTTTGAAGAAGCCTCAGATAGGAACAGTGATGATCAAAGGAACCAAACCCCCGCAGCTGGGCTATTTTAACCTCTGGACCAACATTGTCTGACAGAACTTCCTGTGATGATTGGAACGTTCTCCATCAGTGCTGTCCAATATGGTACCCACTAGCCACATGTGGCAACTGAGTACTCTAATGAGGCTAGTGCAACTGAGGAACTGATTTAAAAGAATTTACATTGAAATAGAAACCAATTTAAATCAATTTAAAATTTTAGTTAATTTTTTTAAACTTATTTATTTTATTTTTGGCTGCACTGGGTCTTCATTGCTCCACGCGGGCTTTCTCTAGTTGCGGTGAGCGGGGGCTACTCTTCGTTGCAGTGCACGGGCTTCTCATTACAGTGGCTTCTCTTGTTGCAGTGCATGGGCTCTAGGCGCGCGGGCTCAGTAGTTGTGGCTCGCGGGCTCTAGATTGCAGGCTCAGTAGTTGTGGCGCACAGGCTTAGCTGCTCCGTGGCATTTGGGATCTTCCCGGACCAGGGCTCGAACCCATGTCCCCTGCATCGGCAGGCAGATTCTCAACCACTGCGCCACCAGGGAAGTCCCCCAAATTTTAGTTAATTTTAAATCAATTTACATTTAAATGTTTACACTAGCCCCTTGTGGCTAGTGACCACCGTATTGGACAGCATACCTTCTGGATGATGTTTCTTGTATTTTGGGTAAGGGGCAGCAGAAAGTAGATCCTGCAATCTCCATGGCTCAGCTGGAGAGCTCTTGGTTACTTCTGAGGGGGGGAGATGGGGTAGGAGAAGCTAAGGTTTATCTGTTGAATGCCCTATTGGCGCTAAGTGCTTTGAATACACAAAACTGCCCTCATTCCTTCAGGCAGACGCCGGCTTGCCTTATGCTCATCAGCTGCTGGTGGTTCTGATTTGAACCCTGGATTGAGGACAGCAAAGCCTGTGCCCTTTGCCCCACACCCCTTGACTTCTGGTGTCTGCCTCCTCCCAGAGACCCTTTCAGCTCGGGCCTCTAGAGGCTCACTGCCCCCCGCTTGAGGCCTGGGGCCCACCGGATGACCCAGGCTTACTTGTTCAAGCAGCTTTCGTAGTTGAAGGTGGCCTTGAAGCCATAGATGGAGAAGGTGACAACGCTGGCAAAGATGGAGGTGGAACTGTTGATGATGGACACGATGACGGCGTGCTTTTGGCAGTTGTTGGAGGGCTCGTTGTAGCTGGCGAAGGCGATGAGGCTGCCGAACCCCAAGCCGAGCGAGAAGAAGATCTGGGTGGCTGCGTTGATCCAGGCCTTCGGGTTGGCCAGCTGCTCCATCTGGAAAGCCAGCAGGGACAAGGCTGGAGAACCCCGGGTGGGAATCCCAGACTCCCAGATCAGCAGGGGGCAGGAGGCCCAGAGAGGGGAAGGAAATTGCCCACGGCACACAGCCAGCCAGATGCAGGCCTGGGGCCCGAACCCAGCTCTCCTGGCCCCATGCGTGCCCAGCCCGGTCCTCAGCAGATAAAACGCATCCTCTTGTCCTACCCTCCACTGCCTCTCACCCGCAGGAGGTGTGCAATTGAAAAGTGTAGGATAAAATAAGTTGTAAAGGTATTGAGCCCCTGATCCATGACCCAGGCACTGCACGGGTCTGGGCCTCCAGAAATGGCGGTGCTGGTGTCTAGGTCTGGGTTGTACCGCAGCACTAATGTTAGGCGGCATTTGGAATGTGATGGGGGCACTAATGGCGGGGTGCTGCCAAAGTCATTTTGTTTCCAGGGACCAGATTTGCTAAATGAATAACTTGTCCTGCCCCAAAGGCAATGGTGGCCTCCCTTGATTAGCATCAGCTATGGGGTGACTGGGGAGCGGGGTGCCTGGGACTGGATCACGGAGAGCCCTGCGGAGTATGGATGCACCCGTCGGGAGCGGGGTGCATAGAGGTGCGAGCAGGAGGGGGAGCTGACTGGCGTGACGCTCCTGGTAAACAGCTTGGTCCACAGGCTGGAGGGAGGGTTTGGGGTGAGACTGGGGTAGCAAGAGGAGAGTGGACGGAAGATGTAATGCCCCAGAATTAGCAGGGCATAGGGACTGCCTGTCTGAGGACGGAATCCACGCCCCTCCACTGCCTGGCGGGCTCACACCCACCTTCCCCGGGTCCACTACTGTTCCCCCAACCCTTGGTCTTCCCCCTTCCACCCATCCTGGAAGGTGGCAGGATGAATGGGGGTGCCCTCGGGACCCCTCCCCTCCAGCCCATACCTTGGGAGTGAACATGTATGCCAGGCCGTTGGTGGCTCCGTGGAGCGTGAGGCCCCTGACCAGGTAGACGATGAGCACGCAGTAGGGCAGCAACGCAGTGAAGTACACCACCTGTGGGCAGCAGAGGGCAGGGTCAGCCTCCTGGAGATGCAGTGACTACAGGGCCCTTTTGCCCAGGGCAGACCCGCCATCCCCACAAAACACCATGGCACTGTCTTGGCTGTTCGGGCTACTGATAGCTGGAAAGGTATCGAGAGTCTTGGTCAGGCACCGGTTCCGAGTTTGGGAAACTGGGTGGTGGGATGTGGATGCCCACGTGTGTGACCACCAGGAAATCTCTTATTTAGTGGAGAAGAGGGAACAGGTCCTAGAGACCTCTGTCCTCCACCCTCCCTTCAACCCGAACTTCTTCCAGAAAGGATTTGAGGCAGCCCACAAAAATACATCATCACATTAACACGTTAAAACTGCTAGATAAAGATATCTGTGTAAAAAGAAAATGTGGGCAATCCAGTAAGATAAGCCCAAAGAAAAAGGCAGCCCACAGAATAGGTGTGTGAGGTGCTACCCAGTTTCTGAGCCAGATCGATCTCTGAGCTTCCTCGTGGCCCAAGCAAAGCAGGAAGCACAATCACAAGATTTATATTGTCTCTGCAAGGAAAAAAAAAAGCCCAAGAGCTTGGAGGAAGGTCAGGTATCCCCAGGACTGGAGCCTGAGCGAAGCTTAGCCATGGGTGCCATAAAGGCAAAGTCTTGGCCACGGGTGTTCCTATAATAAAGACAATAGAAAGGCAGTGCTTCTTTACGAAAGGCCTCGCTTCCAGAGGCTTTGACATTGATGGAATGTTCTGTGAGCCAAAACCTTTCCCTGCTGACATACGTCATGGGTTCAGTGATGTTTTATCTTTGCTTTCCATGGTGGATTTAGAAGTAGCCTCTCGTATTCTGGGTAATTTTAACTTTTACAAAGCCTTACAATAGGGACCTTCAAGTGCATGGATGCCCATCCAGGACTGGAATGTTTTTCTCTATATCAACTTGTATGTGCACAAGAGCCCCATATATAAAGCAGTGAAATACTTTGCAAGTTTGTTTGTTTTTGGTGAGAGCAGTTCCCTTAATGTTTAACATCCTCCTATGAGAAATATAGCTGGTGACCCAAGTCCAGATGAGCCTGAGTTGCACCTGGCCCGACATTCCCACTGACGTGTGGCACCCATCTTCCCATGAATTTCCAAGGTCACCAGAGTGGTGCTCTGTCCCCTCTCACCCTGGGATGGCAGGCAGAAGTGGGGTGTATCTTTTATGACTGCTTCTTAACTGAAAACACTGAACTTGAGATGAGTAATAAATCCACCTGAGATTACAAGAAAAACCAGGTCTGAGGTGGAAATGGATCGGTGGGAAGAGAAGGCATCCGGCCAGTGAGCTGAAGGAAAGCAAGAGACGACAGGGGAGGGGTGACCAATGTCGGTAACCCCTGGACACTTAGAGGACACTCAGAGCAAGCCCTTGGAATCTCCCCCCTTCCCCTCAGGTGAACAAGTTTCCCGGAAGGCTCTCTGGAGTCGAGACCAGGCTGGCTCACTTCTCCCCCATCAGGGAAGCTGGCAGGTTTGCTGGACACATGATCCAGCCTGAACTATTGGGAAAAACCATTTCTAAATAATCTGAAAAAAAACACCATTTCTAAATAATCTGGAGGGGTAAAAAGCAGATTCCAACAGAGAAGGCCAGGATACGGCACACAGTCTTTAACAAAATTAATTCCCATAAATAGAGCTGTTGGAGCTCATACAACTCAACGACAACAACAAAACACAACCCAATCCAAAAACGGGCAGAAGACCTAAATAGACATTTCTCCAAAGAAGACATACAGATGGCCAATAGGCACATGAAAAGATGCTCAACATTGCTAATCATTAGAGAAATGCAAATCAAAACTACAATAAGGTACCACCTCACACTGGTCAGAATGGCCGTCATTAAAAAGTCTACAAATAACAAATGCTAGAGAGGGTGTGGAGAAAAGGGAACCCTCCTACACTGTTGGTGGGAATGTAAGTTGGTGCAGCCACTATGGAAAACTAGTGCGGAAGTTCCTCAGAAAACTAAAAATAGAGTTGCCATGTGATCCAGCAATCCCACTCCTGGGCATATATCCAGACAAAATTATAATTCAAAAAGCTACATGCACCCCTATGTTCACAGCAGCACTGTTTGCAATACCCAAGACATGGAAACAACCTAAATGTCCATCGACAGATGAATGGGCAAAGAAGATGTGGTATATGTAAACAATGGACTATTACTCAGCCATAAAAAGAATGAAATAATGCCATCTGCAGCAACATGGATGGACCTAGAGATGATCATACTAAGTACGTCAGAAAGAGAAGGACAAATACCATATGATCTCATTTACATGTGGAATCCAAAATATGACACAAATGAACTTATCTACAAAACAGAAAGAGACTCACGGACATAGAGAACAGGGGAGGGTTGGATTGGGGGTTTGGGATTAGCAGTTGCAAACTATTATATATAGGATCAATAAACAACAAGGTCCTATTGGATAGTACAGGGAACTATATTAAATATCCTGTAATAAACCATAATGGAAAAGAATATGAAAAAGAATGTATATAAATGAATCACTTTGCTATACCCCAGAAACTAACAACACTGTAAATCAGCTATACTTCAATTTAAAAAAATAACTAAAGAGAGCTGTTGGGACACTTCTGTCATGGAGAGAGGTGTGGCTTAAGCAGAGGAAACAGACGCTAAGAATGAGTAAGTTTTCATGGCACGACGTGTCCTCATCTAACAAGTTTCTAAATGATCTGGTAAAGGGATAGCCTCATTAAATCTCCGAGTTTGCAGACACTGCCCTCGGATCTTTTGGATCATGGTCATGATAATCTGGCATAGACCAACTGAAGAAATTTTATGAGCATAAACTATCGGGCAAGCTTCAAGACGGGACAGAGTGAGTTGCCGCAGACTCTAAGCTTTCCCCAGGAAGATTCACTAGTCCCTCAGTTCGGTGGTGAGATGGGGTGTTGTTAGGGCTAAGATGCTGGCCACCACGAGGTCTCGGAAACCAAAAGAAGATGTCCTACTAGGCATGATACTGGGGCATCACAGGACACCTAAAATACCGTGGGTAGTTCTGGTCTTGATGCCTCAAGAAACACATGGTGGGGCTGGAGAAGGCAACTCAGATGGCCAAGAGGATGAGGACAGGTGGACTCTTAGGACCTTCAGAAGGGAAAAGCTGGGGGATTAAGTCATGAAAAGTGTCAGCAAACAGGAGGTGGCTCACCAAACAGAGATGGTGGGGAGTTTCTGGGGCAAAGCTGGGTCTGCCTGGCTCCGTCCTCACTACTTGGTGCCCTTGGGCAGGACTTTACCTCTCTAAGCCTCAGGGGAGTGGGATAGTGAAATCTACCATGAAGGACTGAAGACTGATACAATGTGCATGTCTAACCCAGGGTGAGAGGAGGGACTGAGTATGAGCAGGGCACACTGGGGGGTTAAGAGCGCCTGCTGCAGCTTGAGAGAGACGGAAGATGAGGGAAACTCTCCAGGAAAACTTTCTACGTGGAGCAGATTAAAGAAGTGTCTCAGCCCCAGCAGGAGTATAAACCTGGGGACACACCAAAGAGAAAAGGTTTCTATATCAGGCCCGACAGCTCTGGAGGGTCACTGAAAGCAGCTTAGACCAAAGCTGAGTTCTGAAACTCGGCTGCACCCCAGAATCACCTGGAGAGCTTTTAAAATCCCAGTGCTCAGGGGGGACCTCACAATGATCATTCTGGAACCTCTGACAGTAGGACTGAGACAGCAGAGTTTTAAAAGCTCTCCAGGTGGTACCACTATGCAGCTAGGGTTGAGAGCCGAGGGTGTCTTGGGGACATCTGCCAACGTGAAAAGTTTTCAAAGCAAGGAAAACTCTGTTTAGTTGCTTGGCACCCCTTGGGTGGTGCGGGTTTGGGGCTGGGACAGAAATGCTCATCGTTTTAGGAAATGGGAAGGTCCTCATTTCGAGATTTAGGGTTGTGACTTCGAGCACCGCTGGCCATCTCTAGAGTCACTAGCAGGTGACTCGTGCCAGCATCCCTGTCCTTGCCCTCCCCCCCACCCCCCCCGCCCAGCGCAGCTTCTGCCCTTCGACTGCAGAGGCAGCCTTCCACACACACACACACACAACACACACACAACACACACACACACACACACACACACACACACACAC
>NW_020838055.1:780823-798489 GCF_003676395.1 Aethalodelphis obliquidens
CCGTGCCGCCGTCCCACCTTGCCGGTGGACTCCGTGCCCCGCAGGATACACAAGTACACCAGGAGCCAGGCCAGGATGAGGCACAGCGCCGGCTCCCACTGCACCGCCCCGCTCTCCTGGATGGACGGCGAGATGTTGAGGGTTTTCCGGTACCAGAAGTACTGCGTTGAGGAAGCCTTCTCACACTCCTCATCATAGCCCGTACGGTTGCCATTCAGTGGGCACACGGACCACGGCAGGGGATCCTTTGGGATCAAGACAAACGTTACACACAGAGGTGAGGGCTGAGGCCAAAGGTCGGGGTGGGGAGGACGGGAGGTGGCCCTGAGAGGAGGCTCTTGGAAGAGGACGCTGGTCCCCAAAGGGCAGGCAGCTGAAGCCCCTGAAGGCAGACAGGGAATCGAGGGGTTTGTCACGGGCACGGATGGGGCTTGGGCAGAGGGGTCAGGCAGGGAGGGGCTCCACACTCCCAATCTGCCGAACTCTACGGTGGGTCTGAGAGACCAAATCAAAGGGACGATGGCCAGACCATCTTTGACAAACGAACTCTGCAGCCACCAGCCCAGGAACCCAAACCACAATTCCGGCAGTAATCAGCCCAGAGTGGACATGACTCGGTCACCGGCTGCAGCTTTCCAAACCTGTGTTCCCTCCAACTCAGGACCAAGTGGAAAAAGCCAAATACGCTCCCCTCACCAATCACACAGCTACAGTTTCCACGCCAGCACACTCCAATCAGGGCACACCTGCAGCCCTCCGTTTCCCACTAGCACGATTTCCCGCTCCTCTGCCTGTCCTGCCTGGAGTTTCTGCCAAATACAAGTGAAGGTGCTGACCTCCTGCTAACGAGCTCCGGATAGACAGCCTCTGCTTGCTCTCATTTGGGTGGTCTGTTTATTTCCACAAGACCCTAGCGAGTCCTAGCATGAATAAGACTTGGGTCCTGCCCTCACTAAATGGTGATGGAGACAGGCGTTTCCTACAACGGGCACTGGGTTTGGAAGTTAGAGGGGGATGCAGTTCAGCCCCACCACAGCCGTCTTCTGCATCTAAGACAGAGACAACCCAGCACTGATGACTTCCTTTGAGCCTGAGTCAAGCTATGCCTGTAGCAGTTCCACTCCTGGACTTCGTAGATAGAGCCAGTAAGAGCCTCTTCTGCTTCCAGTAGTTTGAACAGGGCTCTCTGTCACTTAGAAACAAAAGAGCCTAAATGGTGCATGTACAATGAACACGACCCAAGGCCAAGAGCTAAAGAAAAGCTCTGAGCTGAGTGGGGGCGGGTGGTAGATTCTGGCTTGGAGCGGGAAGGGGGTTGGGGGGTCCCACCTCTGCTCTGCCAAGACCAGCCCCTCGCTGATCAGATTTCATTAGACAAAAACTCTCCACGGCCAGAAGCAAGTCTAACCCCATTGGGTATAATCCCTGTATTTCACAGGAAACAGAAATGAGCTCCAACGGCATCACTCCCTGATGGGCCAGGGCCACTCTGCCCATGAGTGGCTGGAGCCCAGGTCTGTCATCTGGAAAGTGCTTGGGGCCCATGCTGGTAGGACCCCTGGCAGCAACAGGGGGCCCCTCACCTGCTAGAATATAAGAGCTGGTTTCTAGCTGCCACCTAAAATATTTCCAAAGGCGACCACCAGCAATTCCTCCTCTTGAAAGGTGGCATCCACTACCCCTCCCTGTGAACCTGGGTTGACCTGTGTCTTGCTTTGATCAACAGAAAGCAGTGGAGTGAAGCTGTGTGACTTCCTGGCCTTGGCATCCCAAGGCCTTGCAACTGTTACTTTCACCCTCTTGGAAACCAGCTGCCCTGTACAGACACTCAGGCTTGACAGCTGAGCGAGGAGGACTCGTGGAAGGAATGGCCATGTGGAGTGAACTGAGGTGTCTGGCGACAGCCAGCACCGAGCCCCTGTCAGGTGGGAGGGTCCCTGTGGACCTGAAGCCCAGACCACAGTCCCTTGGGTTTGCCTGGCCCGTATGGGACTGACTGGGTCCATTCACTGGACCACTGCTGTTGCCAGCCCAGCCTGACTGCCAACCTTGGCTACACGTACGTGACTTAATCACTCGCGGGGAGGGGGGGCTTTAAAAACTCGGATGCCTGGGTGCAACGCCAGTGACTCGGATTTCACTGGTCTGGGGTAGGGCCCGGGCCTCAGAATTTTAAAAGCTCCCCCAGGTGATTCCAGCAAGCAGCCAACATGGAGAAGCTTTAAAGTACAGAAGGACTTAAACTGACCAATTCTCAGCACCCAGACTCTCCCCCTCTGAATCAGTGGGTCAGGCAGGGATCCCTGCATCTGTGTTAGCCCGGTGCTCCCGCAGGGAAAAGCTGGAAAGCCCAGCCTGGTGGGAGGTGGACAAGAGCACAGACCCTGTGGCTAGGCTGCCGCATCCAGCCTCCCAGCTACTCAACTCCCCTCTGCCTCTGGTACGCGCTGTGTCAGCACCATAGAGTGCGGTGATGATCACACGAGCGAATAGTTCTGAAGTGCTTGTGACTCCACCTGGTCCACAGCAAGTGAGTGTCTGTTGCTGCAGGTACTATCATTATGATGTGACCATGAAGGAGGCTCCAGGGCAGAGGGGATAAGGGAGAGGCCCATGGATCTCTGAAGGCTGGAATGAATAATCAAGTGATTTTCAGGAATCACTGATTTTCACACTTCTGAGGGTTATAGGAAAAAGTACTCCCTTACTTGAGACACTTTATTTTTGCCTTTAGAAAATGGTCAGATTATCCTGATTTGTTACAAGACACACTGCTTCCACCTTTGGAAAACTGTCTTAAGTATGCAGACATATAGTGCCTGAGACATGTATGGCAACCCCTTAATTGGAATGGCATTGTGCAGTGCACAACCTGCCCAACCATACATGACAGCCCAGCACAGAGGAGGGAAATGGTTACCAGGCTGGAGAGTAGAGGAGCTGCCCTCCACCCAGAAGGCCGAGGACAGGCAAGGTTGTGGCTAGTCTTCATGGAACTCTAGGTTGAGCCAGGGAAAGGATGAGGGGCTACAGCTATGCTCAGGGCAGAGTCCTTCCTGTCAGGGACATGCACAGGGCATTTTCCAGTGAGATGACCTGGGTGGGGTGGACTGGGAAGCCAGAGTTGGGTGTGGATGTGGCACCTTCTGAGCGTAGATGCTGACTCCTGATTATTGAGGTCATTAACCCAAGCATTCCTTGGGGCCCCAACGATTCAAGGCTGTGCCCAAGTGCTCCAGATACTGGCCTCACAAATTGGGGTCAGTTCACAGTCCATGACCGGCCCCATCTAGCTTTTGGGCCTTGGAGGTAGGGTCTGTCCCATGAAGGCTTGGCTCAGTGGCAAAGGGTAGGGCATCCAGCCCGTGAGCTCCTGTCTCCTCCCTCTCTTTTCCTATCTGGGAGGAGGCCGCAGGAGTGGGGTCCCTGATAGTGAAAGGCAGACTCTGAGGAAAAGACGTGAACATGGGCAGTTGCCATTTTGGATATGAAGACCACCTCTCGGTGTGGAATTAGGGTCCTCTCTTCTCTACATGTTCCATTTCCTTCCACATTTTCTACAATGAGCATCAGCTATGGTTATAATCAGACATGCATTTTTTAAATGTCTAATCTTGGGAATAGCTACTATTGTGTTACAGGGGTGACAATGGTCCTTCTAGGAGAACTTTTGTAGAGAAAAGGAGGGGCCCAGCCTGGAGTCAGAAACCTAGAAGGACAAGTGATGAGAGGCAGGAAGGGGGAAGAGGAGGGAGGCCGGTACTGTTATGCTCAGTGGGTGGAGCCCTTCCCCATCAGTTCTCTCCACATGTTACCCCCTGGGCCCCCTCTGCAGTGGTTCTTAATATTTTTGGGGGGGTCACATCCTTCAGAGAGAACCCGATGAAAGCCATGGGCCTGTTCCCCCAAAATGTGCACATACATCACACACAACAGCAGGGGTCCATGGATCCCTGGCTCAGAAGTCCTCCGCTTGGTTGGGGGCGCCCAGCCAGCCCCAGCCCTTCGCACCACTTCCTGACAGCTCCTGACTCCCTCGAGGCTGCTGCCCCCACGCTCCACCCATGTGCCGGCAGTGTGCACTCTGTTGCCCTCCCCCTTTCCCTCTCTGACCCCTGCTCGGGTGCGCTCACCTGGAAGGAGTGGAAGAGGTACCAGAAGGCCCAGGCGTTGATGACATTGTAGTACATGGAGAGGAAGAAGGACACCACCACACTGGCCACGCCTGCAGGGACAGGACGCAGAGGGTGCTGAGCACGGCCCCTACCCCGCCTGCCTGGATGCGGCAGCAGGGGTCCCGCCCAGAGCCCCCAGGACATGCCTGCAGGGCCCGCCCTGGGACGGCAAAACCAGGTTTGTGACCTGGCACCTGCGAGCACTTCCTAAGGGTTAGTCTCTTCCACAACCTCTCTCCCCATCTTCTGGGGCATGAGGCCTGTGATGTTCTTTTGATGTGCTTAGGTCCTCACAACGATGTTGTGAAATGCCATGTTATGCCTACTTCGCAGAGAGGGAAACTGAGACACAGCACTCGCCCAAGACCACACACCTATTAAGTGGCACGACTAGGATTCGCACCTAGTGTGAGAAGCACTTTGTCACTGATGCCAGACATAACAGTTGCTCTCTCCCTGGCTCACCTGAAGCTGGGTCACTTTGTGCCAAACCCTGCCCAGCAGTGGTGGGGAACATGGCGTGAGGAGGTGTGTCAGGAGTGGGGGGGATGGGGGCTACCCCTGACCTGGTCAGCCCTGTGGGGAACCAGTAGTGTCCTGGAGCTGGCCCTCACCAGCCCCGAGAGCCGCTGTGCACAGCTCTGCCCAACCCCAGGCTCCGGGACATCTCCTTAGAAGTCGACGGTGGCCGTGGTGGCAGTAGTTACACCACCAGGATCAGTAAATGCTACAACCAGGCCTTCCCCTCCCCCACCCCACCCCACCGAGCTGGTTGTTAAACATTCACGAGCATCCCCGATTGGCACCAACATCTGGTATTTTTCCTATTCAGCAAATGCTGCCTCAGAGAAGGCCTCTGTGATTGATAACTCGGGCCAGTTGTAAAACCACACACCTCTGTGTTAAATATTAAGATGAGGAGGCAGTTCGATTTGGAGGTGATTCGTGAGGCCACCGGACACATTTCTTCTGCATCTGAGACTGAGTCACATCCAAGTTCACATCCTCCTTGCTCCCGAAACTTTCCTGTCCCCCTTTCTGCCTGGGGGGTGGGAGAGGTGAGCAGAACGGACCGTGGCCACTGCTGGTCAAAGTTCAGCAGAGGAGCCCCGGCCCAAGAGGGCCGCACAGGTCGGGCAAAGATCTCCCGCGGGCACCCCGGACACTGGCTCAGAGTAACTCAGGGGAGGCAGGATGGAAAGCAGTGCCCCTCTTGCCATCCACTGTGCCTCGGCCTCCACGCACTGGAGATGTTAACGGCACCCACAGCCGCTCTGGTGTGATGAAGATTAAATGAGCTCACACACATACACAGACAGGCCAGCACCTTGCACAGAGCAGGTGCTCAGTGACAGAGGGAGCTGTTATACGGGTTCCCAGAATGGTTGCTGGCCAGGACACTGAGCTACAGCTCCTTTCTTGGGCAGCTGTTTCCCTGTTACAAATGAGCAAACTGAGCCCCAGAGAAGCAATGTGGCATCAGTTCCCCAGGGGGTGTGCATCCTCCCTCTGTCACCGTCCCATGGGTAAGAAATCCGGCCCCTCTCAGTGCACATTCTATGGCACCCCTCCTGGGCCTTCTGCCCGCCCCACTCAAGGGCTCTCTCTGGGGCCTCATGCTTGCCCCTTGCTCCAGCAGCTTTGCCAAGGGACTCCCCCCACTGTCACCTTCTCCTGCCCAAAACACAGTCTGGGGGTCCACAGGTGGGAGAGGACTGGAAAGCACCCACTTACCAACGCCACTGAGGTAGGGGTTGATGGTCCTCCAGGCGCCGATGCTGCCCTGGCGCATGCGCTGCCCCACTGCCAGTTCCAGGTACAGGAGCGGCATGCCCTCCACGGTGAGCATGATGATGTAGGGCACCAGGAAACTACCTGTGGGTGTCCAGAGCCGAAACCAGGCCATCACCCAGGGCTTTACTCTGGAACCCACCTAACCTCTGTGCAAAAGGCCTTCCATCCACCCTCCCGTCTTTCCACTAGTCTATTCATCCTTCTACCTTTCCATCCATCCTCCATTCCTTCCTGTATTTTATCTTTCCCTCGGAATCCCTCTTCCTCTTTCTACTCATCCTCCATCCTTCCACCCATCCACTCTTCTGTCTTTCCATCCATCCAGCTGTCCCTCTATCCTTTTGTCTTTCTACTCATCATTCCATCCATGGACGACATGCAGCCACATCAGTTGTTAAGATCGTTTAATACGCCCATCCTGGGTGGTAAATTGCCACCAATGCCAAGAGCCTTGAGCGCCTTCCTCAAGGCCTCAGCTGCCCCAGCCCCTCTGCCAGAAACCCCCATTCCACTTCTGTCGTAGCAACTAATAGCTGATCAGAGTCTGGACCACTGAGTGGTTAAACGTTTTGAACATCACCTCTGAATCCAGTCAGCCAGCCACCCACCTCCACACACTTCCTTTGGGCTTCTGACATGGCCCAGATGGTGCCCCACCACCTGGGTGGAGGTATTACACCAAACAGCTGTTTTACTAAACGCTTCCTCTGGGCCGGGCCCTGAGCTGAGTGTAGGATGGACGCGAGAGGAGCAGCCCTGCTCCCTGCCCACGAGGGATCACCTGGGCAGAGGAATTTCAGCTGCTTCATGATTGGAGCCACAGAATACTCCTCTGGGCCTTTGTCTTCAGAGATGAGGCAAGGGATGGCTATGTATGTGTGGAGACAAGGAGGTCCCCGATAGACTGAGCCCAGGCCACCAGCTCCCTTTACAGAGCACCTCTGTTGGATGTATATCCGTTTTATACGGTGGCCTTCAGCCTAAGTTTTCATTTTAATAAAGGGTATTATGACTAGTTCAAATTTTAAACCCACTGGTTCCCAAGGAACCACCTGCAGACAATGGCCCTCAGTGAGAGTGGGGAGCCAGGACGTGTGAACGGAGCTACAAAAGGCCCCCCACTGCCAGACACACGGACAGAGACGGCAGCCTGCGGGGGCGTCCCCCACCCCGGCTGCCCCACTGCTTCTCCTGCTGGTCCCGCCCCCTCCTCTGCAGCCCCTCGGACATCCCTCCCCCAGCTCCTAGCTCCTTGGCAGTGGACCTGAAAAACGGTTCACTGGGAGAGGAGGGCAGGACTTCTGATTAAAAGAAAACCCTGACTCTACAGCTGCAGGGATTAAAGGCTGGTTACAGAAGGAACTGCCTCTGGAAGTATTAAGGTAAACAACACGATACGTATGTTCACAGGAACATCTAATATTTACAAAAATGCCTCCATTGTACATATGTACTGTCCTATAACCCACTTTTCTCTCCCAACAGGATCTCACCGTCGTTCTCTCGACCACGCCGTATACCTTCCCACCACCCCTTAAGAAGCTGCACAACATTCCACTGGGAGAATGAGCCTAGAACGTCTTTCATCACATCAGTCCTCAGGCACTTAGGCTGTTGCCAGTTTTCTGCCGTCCTAAACAAAGCCTGGTCCACGTGTTTGATTATTTCCTCGGGACAGAAATCCCAGAAGGAGAATGGCTGGCACCAAGGCCAAGCAGAGCCCCCGCAAGGCCCTCTCACGACGGAGAGAAAGGTGCCAGCGTGTGCTCGGGAGAGCGGGCCCCACATCACCAGACCTCCGCGCTCCCAGCTTCGTCCTCCCTGCTTACATCAAGGACTACAACGAATCCTGCCCCCTCATTTCTGGACCCTGCTTTGAAGACTCTGCCAGACCCTGCTCCCTTCCTGCCCAGCAGGGAGGTGTTGCAGCATCTTACCCGGCTCCCCTCAACAGCAAGGGGTCCACGAGGCTGTCAGGGGCTCCCACCCACCATATACCCATCAATATAGGTTGCGTTGGCACAACCTGCCTGGAGCAGTATTCGAACCCTCAGTGGTTATAAGAAAAGATTATTTTCACCCAAGATGTTAAACAGTAGCCACAGGAGGCCTGGCAAGGTCCACGGAAGGGTTTTCTCTTTCACAGAGCCTGCTCGATGGTCCACTGCCTGTGGGAAGGTTGGACATTCAAGGCCTGGTGCCCAGATGGGTTCCTTAGCGCTGCCCTTCAGTAACTTCTATCACCCCTCCCACTGCCCAACCATCCAAACACACACACAATCCCAATGGATCTGCTCTGTGATCACTTTCTCAACAAATTATGCTGGAACACTGAACATCCATATGCAGAAACAATGAACCTCAACCCATCACATTTTATACCAAAAAAAAGCCCTCAAAAGCCCTCAAAATTTATACCTCAAAAAAGCCCTACCACACAACATTTCAAAGGGACTTATTTAAGCCTGCTTCTGGGAGCCACTGATTCACAGCAGGGCAACTGGTAAGGCCTTATCCCAAGTCAAATTAGTATTCACTCTCTCAGTTTTCCCTGTTGATTGTGGTCTCCAGGATGAATGTAGTTCCAATGCCTTAATCCAAATCAGGGGATAATTTCCTCAAGGAGGGCTTTAACCAATTAAAGAGTACTGAGTTTAAAAACTAAGAACCTTACACTGCCACACACAAAAACAAATGGTCCACAAAACATTCTCCTTTCCTTCTGAAGGTTTTATGATGCACTGTTATCATTAACCAGTCTTTTACTATTAAACTTAAATGGTCAATTAGGACAAGCGGTTCTGAGACCATCCTTCCACCACTGATTAAGACTCGGGTGGCAGGTATCGGGGAATAATATTCACTTAGCCTTCTGAGCTTTCTGGGCAGACTTGGTGACCCTGCCAGCTCCAGCTGACTTTTTGCCCACTGCTTTGATGACACCCAAAGTAACTGTCTCTCATGTCACAAACAGCAAAATGGCCCAGAGGAGGAGAGTCAGAGAAGCTCTCAACACTCATGGGCTTTCCAGGAACCATATCAATGATGGCAGCATCCCCAGATTAAGAAGGGGGCCATCTTCCAGCTTGTCCCCCAAACGATCAATCTTCTTCAGCCCAGCAAACCTGCAAGCAATGTGAGCTCTGTGACAATTCGGTACAGGTGCACATGCAGCACTGATTTGGCCTTGATGGTTCAAGATAATCCCCTTGAGCTGTGAAGCCAGCTGCTTCCATCGGTGGGTCATTCTTGCTGTCATCAGCCACATTGCCACAACAAACACCTTTGACAGACACGTTCTTGACACACTGAGGCCCACACTGTCCCCAGGAAGGGCTTTACTCAAAGCTTCCTTTGTGCATTTCAGCTGACTTGACTTCCTGCAGCTCAAGGCATTTGAGTCCAGTCCTCAGTGGCGCAGGTTCCTGTGTTGGGTCCCCATCTGGGGAGGTCCAATAGCCACCTTTGGGTTATTTTTAGCACAAATCATGCAATTCTGAGTGACCTGCTGGATGGTCTTTTGTAGGTTAGGCCCCATTATATGCTTTCTTTTTTTTATGGCTGTGCTGAGTGGCTTGCAGGATCTTAGTTCCTCGACCAGGGACTGAACTCGTGCCCTTGGCAGTGAAAGCACCAAGTCCTAACCACTGGACCGCCTGGGAACTCCCCTGACTTTTGAATCCATTGTAAGGTGGCATCTCTCCCTAACGGACGCTATTATGAATGTGCCGCAGTACGGTGTCCAAGATGCCTCAGGGATCAAAGCAATTCCTTGTGCACTACATTCCCAGCCAGCCGAGGTGTGGTCCAAGTGAAACTCCACTCTTCGGCCCTCACCTTGCCCTTTTCTGAATACACTGGCTGGTATTTTGACAAGTCTATCAATGGAAGAAGTGATTCTCTTGCCTCAGAGGAGATCGTCCCAGCGTCCCTTTTTTTTTTAATCTCTCAAAATATTTATTTCAAGTAGAAACGGGGAAGACAACAACATGTAAAATAGTTAAGTAAAAAGCCTTGACAAATACACTCATTTGGTCATCAAAGTATAAAAAGCTGAAAATAATATTACATTAGGTACTTTGATTGAAAACAGTGTTACTCTAGTCAAGTAGGAAGCCCCAAGCGGTCCCCAACTAAGAGTTAAAGCTCGTCTCCCTATTCATACACACAGCCCTTAGACAAGCGTCATGTGTTTTTATCCAGAATGGTCCCCCCCCAGATCCTTATCTTTTTATTTGTGTTACTTATACGGAAATTATTCAGTGTGTTTGTGTGCTTTTTATAAATAAGTTTTTATTTTTCTGAATGTCACTCAGCAACCACACCAGCCTTGGACAATATCTGAATCATTTTTACAAAAGTGGAAAAAGCCAAATAAAGGGTCTCAGGTTAAGTGAGAGGCGAGGGTGGGTTATTAATCGATATGGAATAATTTGTTGTTTGATCAGCACAGTGACATTGCTGAACATACTTTGAAAGTTGGCCCCGCCTGATAGCAATCCATGTGGATGCAAACCTCTTGGTCCTAGAATCCTTTCTCAAAGGTATAAATGAGGCACAAAGAATCACTAGGAGAAGGATTAGTAAAAGCTGAGTCCTTGCCACGAGTGGGGCGCTGGCCAGAGAAAGTCAAGTCCTTGTACACCCAGTTGAAATGCAAAGTGTCCTGGCGCGTCTGTCCCCAAGGGTTGTCCCATAGGGCACATGTGAGTTGGTCTGGTGCAGGAGAGACAGACTTATTTGGATGAGGGGTACCCAGCATCCTCCAGAGAGTCAGGGGGGTGGAGCGAACCCTTACCACTGAGGCCACTGCAGCCTCCAGGTTGCCATCCTGGGTTTGTCAGCCGGTCTCTGCCCTTTCCTCCTGGGCCATCGTGCGCCTCCTGACACTGAAGGCGGAAGGGCTGGGCTCCTTCCTCCTCATCTGAATTGGACTCATTGTGATAGAAGTGAATGGTGGCTTGCACGGGGAAACTGGCCAGCACCCTCTCCCCGGAACTCTGCAGATACTCTTGATGCTTAGAAATGGGTAAATAAAGTCTTACAGGATGCTGAAACCCAAAGGCCCCCTTCGATCCAAAGGTTTGTTGGTCATACCCAGCCTCAAGCTGGCTTCCAGTTCTGGTGGGGTCAGCAACCTGGGGGGTCAGGATCCAAGGCCTCCATGGTGTTTGGCTCTCGGTCGTGGCAGTGGTGGTCCTGGGGGACCGTCCCCAGGGCAGTGACAGATGCGTCCCTGTGCCTCCCGGGCTCCGGCCGCTGCCTCGGGTCTCATGGTGCCCTCGGAGCCTGTGCCCCTCCAGCGGCGCCCACGACCGGCCGTGCCTTTAACCACTCGGGCAAGGGTGCTCACCTCCCAGCATCCCTTTTTAATGGGATTCGTGTTGGTCATGTGTTTCTGGCCCTCCCTGGGGTGCCGTTAGCACACACTTCTGGTCTTACCTTTTCATTGACCTGGGGAGGGTGGGGAGCATGGGGGAAGAGCTGCTCCCTTCCTGGGGTTTTCATGAGCACCATCTGTAGGCTTAAAGCCTGCTCTGGTGGGACTCTGATGTCAAGCTGTTCTGGTGAAAAACTTCAGGGTGAGGTCGATCAGAAAGTTAATCAGCTCATTCCCCACTGTCAATTTCACCCGGGGTTCCTGTAGGGAATTAGGCACCTCAAGTCCAAGGGAGACCCTGGCCTCTTCATTCACCAGTGTTCCTTTCTATAGTATGAGAGGCTCTCATCTCTGTTTTTCTTCTTATGTTTTAGCCTAGGGCAACCTGTTTTCCAATGTTCCTCCTCCTTACAGCAGGTGCACTGTTCCCACCCCAACGGTGACTTACCTCTCTCCCAACTACTCACCTTCAGGGAATTCAATGCCACTGCCACAAAAGTGGCGTTTCATTTTGCATCTTCTTTCTTCTGTTGTTGTTCCCTGTTGAACACTTTTATTTTTTTCTTAATTTTATTTTATTTATTTTTGGCTGTGTTGGGTCTTTGTTGCTGTATGCAGGCTTTCTCTAGTTGCAGCAAGCGGGGGCTACTCTTCATTGCAGTGCACAGGCTTCTCATTGTGGTGGCTTCTCTTGTTGCGAAGCACGGGCTCTAGGCATGCAGGCTTCAGTAGTCGTGGCTCCCAAGCTCAGTAGTTGTGGCTAGCGGGCTGCAGAGCGCAGGCTCAGTAGTTGTGGCGCATGGGCTTAGGTGCTCTGCGGCACGTGGGATCTTCCCGGACCAGGGCTCGAACCATGTCCCCTGCGTTGGCAGGTGGAGTCTTAACCACTGCGCCACCAGGGAAGCCCTGTTGAACACTTTGAAAAGCAACATCTACCAATTGAGAAGGGTTCATTTCAAATGAATCCTCTGATTTTTTCAACTTTCTCCTGATATAAGGCACTTTGCCCTCCGTAAAAAAGGTCAAATTTACAATTCTAATATTTTCAGGGGCCACACGATCTGCATTAGTATAACGTCTGTAGGCCTGATAAATCTTCTCCAAGAATTCAGAGGGGTCTTCATTTGTTTTTTTGCTGAATTTTGTTCAACCTCTTTTTGCTTTGGCTCCCCTTTTCAAAGCCCTGCCAAGATGCACTGATAAGTAATGCTCTAATAAGTGCAGTCCTCCCTCATTGGGTTCCAATTTGGTTCAGCTGTTGGTACTGCCAAGTGGGTTCAGGTGTAGGAGCGCTCCCTATAAAGGAGGGTTGCAATTTTTTCAAATAAACAAGGCTGAGAAACCCAGCTGGCTGGCTGTTGGCATTTAGGCCCCCTATGAGATAACGGGGTAAGGGAAACTCCTGCCCCGGGAGCAGCTCCTCACCCCAACTGGGTGCCCTGTCGGGTCTTAGATGGCAATACCATACCAGGCCCCTGTGCCCCAGGAACTAACACAGGATTTTCTAGTTGATCCCTAGAAGGAGGGGCAGTCCCGAGCTCAGCTGGAGGAGTTAAGGTCTGAAGCAACCTATCCTCACTCTCATTCCTTTCTTTCTCTTATTTTCCCTGATGTAACAGCACAAATACTTGCACGTAAAGAATGTCATCATTCTTCCCCACTTCTTCACAGAAAAGCCACCATAAAACCATAAATAGCAATTAATCATCTCTAACAATTAAAAGGATGCCTTTTTGCCTTGGCATCAGCCAACCGGGAGGAATTCTGGGCTGGGGTTTTTGGTGATTTTAGGAACCAAGTGAAACCTTTCTCTTCTCCCTGGGAATGTCCTACAGACAGGTCTTCCCCCCCGCTTTTCTATTCCTTTCCTCCATCTGACAGCACTAAGAGTTTTAAATATCAGAAAATTGATTTGGCTGTAAATAGAGAAAGAGTACCAAACAAAATGAAACAAAAAACCCAAAGAACAAACAGAAAATCTAAATAAACCCTCAAGTTTGGTCTTGGGGTTTTACATATACCAACGACACAGGAGACCACAAACGACGTAATTAACACAGCAAGGGTAGCAGTATACGGTGCACGGGGTCCCAAGATAACTCTGCCTAAACCCCTTGTGGAGTTTCTAACAAGTACTGTGGCCACACAATGTTACAATAAAATATCATCACCTTCTACTCATGGGTCATGGCTGTAATCAGATCACTTATCCAAAACACACCTCAGAGGACTTTTTTTTTTTTTTTTGCGGTACGCGGGCCTCTCACTGCTGCGGCCTATCCCGTTGCGGAGCACAGGCTCCGGACGCGCAGGCTCAGCGGCCATGGCTCACGGGCCCAGCCGCTCCGCGGCATGTGGGATCATTCCCGGACCGGGGCACGAACCCGCGTCCCCTGCATCAGCAGGCGGACTCTCAACCACTGCACCACCAGGGAAGCCCCAGAGGGCTTTCTTTAGGGATAGTTGAAACATTCTCCATTTTTAAAGACAGAAATTCAAAACAAACAAAACACAAATGGCACATGCCAACGCTAGCATCCAAAGAAGCAAACGAACCGGGTAAAAGTCCAACAACTCTTTCCTCTCTCCAACAGGGTACCCCACTCAAATACAAAACAAACTGGCTTATTTTGGAGAAAAAGCCCCAAATGGAGAGGAAATAAAGTTTCCAGCTGTACACACCGGAGTGACTTACCCTACTGTATGGAACCCGTCGGCTCCCAAATGTCAATTCCTGTTCCAATTGCCTAGCACTGGGGCAGCCAGTGCCACTTTGGGGAATTTTGAAGGGCAGATTCTCTGGACAAGTGGTCTCCAGCAGCTGCTAGGGCCTTACCGGAAAATTCCCCAACCCAAAATTTGTTACCGAGTCCAAGCTTGTACTGCACGACAGGCCAATAAATCTAGAGATGAGCTGCTGGGGGAAGGAATAGTGACTTTACCCAGAAAGCCAGCAAACTGAGAAGATGGTGGATTCGTCTCCCAGAGAACCATCTTGCCTAATGAATGCCTTAGCATTCAGGGTCTTTTATACTAAAGGGGAGGGAGTAAAGCCAAGCATTTCCTGGTTCCGGTCAGCCTGGGGTGGGGGGTGGGGGGTGCGGGGATGCAGCCATTCACAGGTGAGCCTCGTCAGGATGTTTGCTGTGAGCTAAACAAAAGTATTTTAGCTTAATGCTCCTTACCTGGGCGCCAGGGTTCCCAGAGATGGGCCATTATGTATAATTTAAGCTTATAGGCAACATCCCTTTACTGATTAACTTGTGATAGAATATAAAGGTTCTTCCTTATTACAGGCCCAGCCTAACCCCAACCTAACCCTCATCACATCTCTGCCTCAGTCCCGTGTCCACCCTACATGCGCCTGGCACATGTCAGGAGCCCAGGAGTGTGGCTGTCACCAGGAATGAATTTGGAAATCCCAGGATGAGCAGCAGATATGGCACTCCCGGGGACATTTTCTGACGGCTGGGACCCAGCCTCTTGAGCTTACTTTACAAATTGTGTTTGATACTTTACAACCTCTGAAACTCAGGTTTCTGTTCCATCCAGGAGCACTGTAGAAACACCAAGGGCCAGAGACTGAGCACAACACACACGTGCACACACTACACAAGGGAGCAGCCGTCGTGCTGCCCACCCGTCCATCTGTGAACTGGCCTGGTGTGGCTCAGTCCCAGGCTGGGTGCTGCCCCGAAGGGCTGTGGCTCCAGGCATGCCGGGGCTGGCTCACACCAGCTCTCAGGAGCTGCACATCTCCTCCCAACCCCACATTCCCAGACATTCCACTGGTTAGTCTGAACTTGGCCACAGTGGGAGTATTTACACCATGGTCATCAGCAAATGCTATAAATTAGGTCCTGCTCCTCCCTCCAAAAGCCAGTTGTTCTACATTATTGGCACCCCACCGCCTGCCTCCCAGCAGCTGGTGGTCTGGGGTGGGGGATTCCTCTAAAGTGTGGTCCATGGACCAGCAGCATCCATTGGCATCACTTAGGAGCTTGTCAGAAATGCAGAATCCTGCCCTCCCCCACAGTTCTCCAAATCAGAATCTCTAGGGGCGGGGCCAGCAGTCTGTAGTTTACCAAGAAGCTTCGGTGGGCAAAGTCTGAGATGCAATGACCTAAGCACCAGAGAGGAGCAGAAGGGGCTTTGAGGAAAAGTGTCATTGTCCCACTGCCTAGTCAGGTGTCTTCTGACTGCCCCTCTTTATGGGTTAAATATCATACAGAGAAAATTTAGGGGAAAAAAAGTCCACATTTCCATGAGCCACATCAGTGTTCTCATTCTTCCACGTTTCTTCCATGATTTGAGCACATTTATGTAAAAGTCAACAGCAGGTGCACTCATTTTCCACATGTTGGTATACAACACATTTGCATCCCAATTTCTTCCTGAACGACCACGGCCTTAGACTTTGACTTGGTCTCCAAGGCCTGCTGACTATCAAGCACAGATTTTGTGCAGTTCCTTCAGCTGCCTTTCCTTTGTTCTAGCGTCGGGTGCTGGCACCTGGAATGTAATCTTCAGAATTAACATTCCTGGTGCCGCCTGGCCCACAGAGCAGGAAGGAAGCCTCATGGGAAGGAGCACGGACCCCTAATCCTTTTTATTCTGGGAAGTATTTTGGCGCAGCCTGGCTCTGCGGTTTATAAACAAGCTCTTTGCTGGCTGGCGGGGGGCTGGGTGGTGGAAGCCAGGGCTCTGTGTAGAGGGAAGTTAGACGCCCCTCTGGAGCCTTTCATGATGCGGTTGGTTACCTGTCAGGTACAGAACGGGAGTGTAAACAGAAATCACTTAATGTAGGTGACACTGTTGGGCAGTGAAAGGCTTCGGAAAACCACCAGCACCCCTGCCTCACGAACTCTGCGGCTTTTCATAACAGACATGGCTTCTTCATGCAACAAATATTCATTGGGTGCCTCCTCTGACCGCACCACTTCACAGAGACGGGGCTAGTGGGCGACAGAAACTCTAGAACAAAGTGCAGGCCTTCTGCCCAGGTGCTGGAAGTGCCCCAGGCTAACAGTGGCATCCCAGGTGGAGGAATAGCTTGGGCAAAGTGTGGAGGTAGAGAGTGGTCACTCACTAATGGACAGTTGTTCAGAACAGCTGGCAGGGAGGGGGGCTGCGTGAAGATCAGTGACAGGAAATGAGGTGGAAACAGGGGCAGGTGTTAGGTGGTCAAGTCCTTACCAAGCCAGGATAAGCTGTTTGGTCTTTGTTCTGTAGACACTTATGACCGAGAGGACGCCACCCACCTAACCTACATCTGTCCATCCTGGACCCATCCATCCCATCCATCTGTCCATCCATGGACCCATGGAGTCCGTCCCTCCACCCACCCACCAATCCATCCTCTCCCCAGTGTCCATTTGCTGGTCAACCATCATCCATCCATCTACCTTTCCACCTATCAGCTTAAGTATACTCTGTACCAGGCACAAGATTTCTTCTTTCTTTTCCTGGGTCTTGAAGGTCTTGCCGTTTCCCTAGCAATTTATATATACAGTTGACCCTTGAACAACACTGGGTTTGAACTGCATGGGTCCACTTATACTCAGACTTTTTTCAGTAGTAAGTACTACAATACTATATAATCCCCAGTGGGCTGAACCGCAGATATGGAGGAACTGTGGATACGGAGCGCCAACTGTTAGTCATATGCGGATTTTCAGGGATTTTCAACAGCGTGCAGGATGGACGCCCTTCACCTCCATGTTGTTCGAGCGTCAATTATATTCCACCTCAGAACTACCCCACCTTAACAGTGTCCACCTGCAGACTACTCAGGTAATGCTGTTGTTAGAAATAAGGAATTAAATAGTCACGTGACAGCAAGGCTCACCTGGCCTCATGTTTGGGAAATGTGTAGCAGGATAACGGTATCGTGGGTAGGTGTGCTGAATGCCGAATGATGTGGAAATCTCATCCTGACAAATAATTCTTCTGAAAGTCAGTTATGAAGCTGTTGGAGCATATGGGAATACACGTACTTCACATACTTATGAGATATATATATATATATATGCCTTTCAAATTAAAAAAAGGAGTTAGAGGATTAAGAATGCACTATTTTTTTAAAAAACTGTACATTAATCTTCTGTCAAGTTTTTTTTTTGAGCTGGGAGGGGTGGGTGAGAGTGAGGGAGTAGTGTTTTATGTTGGTCTTCTTGAACAGGTTAAACCTAGTAAATACTTTGGTCTAACATCTTTCATTGTCCTCTATGGTGAAAAAAACCACTCACGCTGAGTACAGAAGACACCACAACACACACACACACACACACACACACACACACACACACACACACACA
>NW_020838055.1:798499-856508 GCF_003676395.1 Aethalodelphis obliquidens
ACACACACACACACACACACACACACACACACACACACACACACACACAGCCAAAGATAACTATTGTTTTATTCTCTTTGGTATGTTTTTGTTCATTCTCTTTTCTCTGCATACTTTAAAACATAATTGAGATCATCCATTTTATACAGCTTTGAATCTGACTTCCCTCCCTCCATTTAATGTATAACATGAAAAAATGCTCAAATACATTTTTTGAAAAACCTTCTTAATGGCTTCCAAGAGCACCACCGCGTGCATGTTCCATAATTGATGGAACCAATCCCCTTTAGGTGAGGGCTTAGGAGGTTTACCACACCTGGCTCTTATTAAAAGATGGAGGCTATCCTTCTACTGTCTACCTTCTGTCAGAACTATTTTCTTTATGTAGAGTGCTAGAAATAGAATAACTCAGAAAAAAATTTTTTTAATGCTGAGACTTCAATCTCTATTGCCACATTGCCTTCCAAAAAAGCACTTGACCCTCACTGAGGTTCTCTGGCATGTCACAGAAGGCGTCTCCAGCTCCCTGGAAGGTATGCGAATGCTGTGTGGGTGCGTTGCTGTCTAGTGAGCGCACTGTGACGCTTCAGAGGAAAAATTTGTAAAAAACCAAAACAAACGAACAACACTGCAATAGAGTGATTAGCCTTCCTGCCTACTGTGGTCCCAAACCCAAATCAATCTTGTGATAAAAAATTTAAAGAAATAGCTCAAAATCCTTTTATCCTGAGTTTCAAATCATGCTGCCAGGAATGTTTCTGATCTGAAAGTTGTATAATGAGTTTCTGTTGAACAAGACAATTTCCTGCTGTCAGACCCCTGCCATCTCTTCTCCCGAGGGAGGAAAATAGTGTACCCCCCACCCCGTGCCTCCTACTGCTCACAGAGCCGCAGCCTGACCAACAAGGGTGACAAGGGCGTGCTGGGGGGCTTGGCCGCCCCTGGGATGGGATCGGGGCTGCAGAGGGCTCGAGAAGGCGCTCTGGATAAGAGCTTCAGCTGTGGACTGAGATGTCCTAGGTCCGATTCCCGCCTCTGTGACTCTGGGCAAATCACTTCGTTCTCTGAACCTCAGTTTACTGGCACGCAATATGGGGCTAACCCCAGCGCGCACCCCCAGGCCACTAGGCACAGAAGGCGACCCCGCGGGGTCTTGAGGGGACTGCGCAGCCCGGGCGTCGGCACTCACCTCCGCCGTACATCTGGCACAGGTAGGGGAAGCGCCACACGTTGCCCAGCCCCACGGCGTACGAGATGCAGGCGAACACGAACTGCAGCGGGGTGGCCCACAGCGGCCGCGCTTCGTCCATGGCCCCGGAGCTCGGCGCTCGGCGCGCGGCGCGCTCGGTGCGCGGCCGCCAGGAGCGCCGTCCCGCCCGGCTCGGCCTGGGGATGGCCCCGCGCCTCTGCAGCGGCGGCTCGCCCGCTTTTTAATTGCTAATCTCATTAACGGCGCTCGCGTCGGAGGGGCGAGGCTGGTAAATGGATGACGGCGAGCCCCACCCCGCCGCCGGGCCGCCGCGGCCGGGAAGGCACCCGAGATTGCGCCGTACAGGATGGCGCCCGGGCCCCTCCAGCTCGACGTGGGGTCTGGTGCGTCGGCTGTGGAGCTCCTGGGAGTGGTCAGGTTCCCTCGAGCACCTACCCAGCATTTACAGAGTGCCTACTGTGTGCCAGGCTTTGTCTGGGGACAGGGCTGTGAACACCACAAACATCCCCCGCCCTCCCGGAGCTAACATTCTGGTAAAGGGAACTGCTTAAATGAACTGGATGAAATAGCCCATTTTCAACTAGTTTTGACCTACAGAAAGGATAATTCCATATGGTTTACCCTAGTCCATATTTAAGACAGAGAGAGGCAAGGAAGGCAACTAAGGCAAAGGGGTTAGCAGTTCTAGGGGCGGGGGGGTAGGCTGGGGTGGTCAAGGAGGGCTTCCCAGAGGAGGGGACTTACACTTACCCAGAGACCAGAAGGAAGCAAGGGACTCCCCCCACCTCTCCAGCGGAAGAGAAGTGATCCAGGCAGCCATCTCCTTCCATTCACAGACAGGTTGTGTGTGCCTACTGTGTGCAGGGCCGGGAGTCTGGCTCTGTAGTGCAGGATGGGGCCAGGAATCAGGTTTCGAACAACCACTGTGGGAGATTCTACTCCTAGGGCCAGAGATTCTGGTTCACTAGGCTCGAGCAGGTGGGGGCTAAGAAACCTCATAGTTCTACCAGCCTCTCAGGTGATTTGGTTTAAGGAGGTCGCTAGAAACGACTAAGTCAGGTGATTTGGGAGTGAAGCAGGATCTGGCTTTGAATCTCAGTTCTGCCACCAACTTGGCTGTGTGACCTTGTACAAGTCATTTAACCTCTCTGAGCCTCTGTTTCCTTATCTATAATGGGAACAAATATTTTCCCCTTCCATGAGTTCATGTGAGAATTAATTGAGAATTTAGCTTACTATCGGGCACATACTAAGTGCTCAACAAAGAAGTCATTACTACAGGCTGAATGAATAACACACTAATGACATACTTTGAACAGTGCACCTGGTACAGAGTAAGAGCTAAGAAAATACTTGATAAATAAGTAAAATTAAAAGGAGATGAAAAGCAGAGGTGCCAGTGGGAATCTTAGTTGATGCCAAAATGAAATCACCACTGTGGCTCGACCCCTGGTTGGACTGTCCCAGGAGTTCCTGCCTGGCTAGTGGCACAGGAGAAAGCGGGGTGTGCTGAGGAAGACAGGGGCTCCTCAGACATACCACCTGTCCTCGACCTTCCTACCTCCAACAAGCAAAGGAGAAAAAGTTCTCAATGCAGCAGGGGAGACGATTTTGATTTTGAGACTTCGAATTCTAGGGAGTGTTTTTGTTTACCCCTCACCTCCTCCCCAGAGGAACCCACTATCCTGGTTTCTATCCCAGAGGTCAGTTTCAGCTGCTCTGACCTCTACAAAACTGAACTCATGCAGTATGTGCTCTTTGCTGCCTGGCTTCCTCGGTGGGATTTACTCACATTCTGGTGTGCCGTGTATGATGTCCTTTATCCCTGCCCCCTAGGGTTCTGAGGTGTGAACATACTCGAGTTCATGGCTGAGGGACGTTTGTGTTGTCTCCAGTTTGGGACTGTGATGAATAAAGCGTTACTGAACATCCTAGTACGTGTCCTTAGGTGCATGAATCCACTCATTGCTGGGAACTCCGGGCCATCAGGTAGGTATGTGTGCACCTTTAGTAGACATTGCCGAACTGTTTCCAGAAAGGTAGTACCAGGTTACACTCCCGAGAGTTTCAGTCGCTGTGCATCCTCACCAACGCTTGTCATTGTTTTCAAAGTTCCACCCGGTCTTGTGGGTGTGTAGTGATAGTTCGCTGTGGCTATTAATCTTAATTTCCCTAATGCTAATAAGGCTGCATACCTTTCCATAGGCGGATTGGGTCATTTGCATACCCTCTTTCATGGAGTGCCTGTTCAAGTCTTTTGCCAGCTTTTAAATGGCTTGTCTGTATAGTTCTTTATATATTCTGAATATGGGTCCTTTGTCAGTTTTATGTATTACAGATTTCTTTTCTCAGCTGTGAGTTGCCTTTTTATTTTATCAGTGGTGTCTTTTGATGAACAGACGTTCTTAATTTTAATAAAGTCCCAATTTACCAATCTTTCACCTTAGTCTTCTCCTTTAGTTTTTTTTTAATGTCCTTTTAAGAGATCCCTCCCTTACCAACTCCAAGGTCATGATGATATTCCTGATAATTAAAATTTGTGGCAAAATAAGTCTCAGAGACCCACAGAGAGGGCTGCCTTTTAATGCTGTCGAATAGTAAAGAAGGCATGTTGCTGCCTCTAGCCATCCACCTGGCATGTTCTTGTTCTCATAAATGACTTTTCCCTAGACAGTACCTGGCTATGTGGCCGCATTTCAGACACTGGCCACCTTGGAGAGATGCCCAGCCTGTTACCTGGAAGAGGAGGTGGCTTGGTGTTTGTTGGTTTGACATAAGCAAGGCCCCTCTTTGATTCCCTCCCCCAGGGATCAGGCCAGCACCTCTGTCCAGTCACACTGGCAGACTCCCTGGGAGCCTGTTCATGCTGTGAGGCCCTGGGTAGGGCTGTGGGTAGCACAAGGAGGCATCCCTGTAACAGGACTAAGTAACACCTCAGGCCTCCTGGTAACATCCCCACACTTTCCTGAACCCCATCTGACAAGACTCTAACCTGACAAGACCCATTGTGCTGCTGTGGCTGCTAGCAGAGGACAGAACAGGCCTGGGTGGGTGTGCTTGCCCAGGGAGCCAGCAAAGCAGGGGGGTGGACGTTAGTGGTGGTGGGCTGGCAGATGGCTAACAACTGGCTCTCTGCGGCAAGAGCTCTGATATGTAGGTTTACCAATTTCTATGGTGTAAATATTCCCACCACAGCCGATTCCAAGCTACCAACATGGTGTCACTGAACATGGAGTTGGGAGAGAAGTGCAGTAGCTCACCGTTAAACAGAACGTCCACCACACATATGCAATGATACAGATAACCTCAAGAACAGAGCTAATAGCGTAGAAAATAATTAGGAAGTGGTGGGCTTTGAGTATTGACTACCTCTGTTTTAAATAATTTGTTAGTTCATATAACTTAATTTTTAATAATGGCTGTGTTTACGGGACTTCCCTGGTGGCACAGTGGTTAAGAATCCGCCTGCCAATGCAGGGGATGCAGGTTCAGGCCCTGGTCTGGGAAGATCCCACATGCCGCGGAGCAACTAAGACCGTGCGCCATAACTACTGAGCCTGTGCTCTAGAGCCCACGAGCCACAACTACTGAGCTCTCGTGCTGCAACTACTGAAGCCCATGCGCCTGGAGCTCATGCTCCGCAACGAGAAGCCACTGTAGTGAGATGCCCGCACACCCCAACGAAGAGTAGGCCCCCGCTCGCCGCAACTAGAGAAAGCCTGCGCACAGCAATGAAAACACGATGCAGCCAAAAATAAAATAAATTTTTTAAAAAAACACGAAAAAGAAAAGAATTCTTTTTAAAAAAAAATAAAAAAGGCTGTGTTTAGCAATCAAGTCACAAAATTCCTGAAAATGTACCAGGTGGCACTCACCAGCCTGTAGGTGCTGGCCCAGCACTCTACAGGGACCCAGGGCTGGGGAAGCAGCTTCTGTGTGGCAGGGGCGAGGGGAGCGAGTTCAGCTCTCAGTGGTCAGCAGGGTTTTCGGCTTAGCTAAGCCCCACCCCAAGTGCTCCCCGGGGGCCTCCACTAGCAGTGAGGAAGAAATCTTCCCGCGGACCGGCCTGTCTAGTCTCACTGTGCCACGTCACGCAGGACACACTCCCTGAAGGATAGGCCAGCCTGCCCGAGTCATCTAATTTAGGGAAGAGGGTGGAGAAAGTGGGGATGGCCCCAACTCGGCTGTGTGGGTGTGGGTCATGGCCCCGCGCCAGCGTTCCAGTTTCTCACCCACCAGCTATCGCCACACAGCTTTCAGTACGTGCTCACCCTAGTGATCCTGCTGTTACTTAATCCCCTTTCAGTGGCTCCCAGTTCCCCACAAGATAAAGTCCAAACTCCTCAGCCTGGTCTGGAAGGCTCTAGGAATTTTAAAAAATTGGGCCCTGAGGAATTTGACCCTTGCTTACCTAGGTTCCAGGAGAAGCTAGACTTTTCACCTCCCGGAAAATGCTGTGCATTTTTATACTTCTGGGCAGTTCCCTCAGCTAGGAACACCACCTCCCTTCTTCACCCAGGAAAAGCCTGTCCATTCTTCTCGACCCAGATGGAATATTACCCTATTTAAGAAGCCCCAGCACCTCTATCCCCAGCCAGAATATATCACTCCCTCTCCCCTGCCCTCAAGCCTGGGTGTACATCTGGCTTCTAACACTTTCAGTGCTGCCTTGTCAGGAAAAGTGTAAGATACCTGTCCCCTCTGGGCTGTGGCTGGTATCATGTCTAAGTCATCCTTTTTTTCCCTAGTGCCAGGCGCACGGTTGAGTCTCACTGAAGTTAGCTGATAAAGGAGAAGCCTGCTGCAGAATCTGAGCACTTCAGTATAAATTCCATAGCATCCAAGACCCCGAGATGTCCATGTTGCAGAAGGTTTCTTCAGACATTTCAAGTCTTTATTGCCCACCTACTACTGTGTGCCAGGAGCCAGCTTGGGGACTTGAGGTAAAACCTCTGAACATGGCCCTCCCTTCCCTGCTCTCCAAGGCACCTGCTCACTGTCCCATGGGGAGCACAGAGACACACACAGTGCAAATAAGCGTGTGGAAGCCACCAGGAGGAGGTTCTGCAGAAGAACACTGAAGCTGCTGTGGGGACTGGTCTAGCTCAGGTGGTGAAGATGAGGGCCCTCCCAAGAGCCTGGGGGAGCCCCTGCTCCGGGGCTGAGTGTGTGCACATATGTATGTGCATGTATTTGTGTGTGCCTGCATGTGTACATATATGGGTGCATACATGCCTCTCTGTGTGTGTGTGTGTGTGTGTGTGTGTGTGTGTGGTGCTGAGGAGACAGTGAAACTGAGCAGGACCCTCTGAGGCCTTCCTGGGTACAGAAGTTCCTCTGTGTCCCCGTTTCTTGTTTGTAGAAAAAGGCTTTAGTCTCCTAGGCCTTCCCTGAGTTCCAAAGAGCAGACTTAAGCAGTTACTAATTAGGGAAGTGAGGGCATGCAGAAACAAAGAGAAAGCAAATGGTTCCGTAGGAAAACCAATTAGTTCAGTGATAAAACAGTCTTAGTTTCCCCTCAAGAGACACACATAACAGTCTGACGCATATCTTTGAGTTTTTATGCAGAAACTAAGACACCCGCCCAGGTGGAGGACTACATGCTGACTCCAAGACCCCAGACTGGGACCAGAGGGAGGGTTGATAATTAAGATTCCTGAAACACCAACCTGTTACCTCAACACCAACCAATCAGAAGAAAGTCTTGCACCCTGCAGCCCTCACCCCAAACACTGCCTTTAGAAACCCTTCCCTGAAAGCCATCGGAAAGTTAGGGTCTTTTGAGCATGAGCTGCCTGTTCTCCTTGCTTGGTGCTCTGCAAATAAATGCTGTACTTTCCTTCACCACAACCTGGTGTCAGTAGATTGGGTTTGTTGTGCAGCAGGTGAGCAGACCCAAGTTCAGTTCAGTTAAAGTTTTGGCAACCATGAAATGACAGCTGTCCCAAGTGGGCATCTTGCCCATGGCACATTGTCCCCTGGCTGGTGGTGACACTCAGATTCTGTCCAGCAGCTGCCTGAGCACCTTCGTCTCAGGGGCAAACCCTAGAACTTGCTGCTGACCAGGCATTGCTGACCCATGGTGCTTTTGGTTCTACGGTGAAGGAAACAAGGCTCTGGTCCTGGTCTCTTAGACACCTGTGGCAAGTGCCAGAACCTTGTGTGGGACATCAGGATATTCTTCCCTACTGGGTTGCCTTGATTGGAATTTCCCTTTTTTGGGAGGGAAAGGCATAGGACTTGATCATCTGGTTTTGGGTGGAGTACTGCTTTAATTGGATTTTCCATTCTGGGTTGAGGAGTTCCTAGGCCATCAGGTACCACCTGAGTGGTAATTGGGAAACTCCCTGTTAGACCAAGGCTTGCCTGCGCCCCCATCTGGAATGGCAAGTAGGAAACCTTCCATTCTTGTGCTAGGGAACTGCAACCCTGAGAGGCCATCAGATACTGATCTGCCTGTTTCTAGTAATACCAGCCGTGTGAAAGAATAATGGGAAACCATAACTCTATTCCACCTTGTAGTCCCATATGTGGTGCTCCAAGGACGATGGTGCTTCAAGGACAAAGGACAACCCTGCCTGAAAAAGTGTCAGCATCACACCCCCTACCAGACTCTTAATCGCCCTCCCCACCATGTTGTGATGGTTATGAAATTCCTGAGCCCACCTGGGTGACACCCACCTGGGTAACGGGACCTGACCCAAATAAGGAAAGGCATCTGCCCTGTCCTACTCCCACCCTATAGAAGGAAGGTATATGTGCCTCGACCAATCAGCAAACGAAACTTTCACTTGGACCATTCCTTTGTTTTCTGGCTATAAAAACTGATCAATAGCACATGTTCAGTCTTGACTCTCCCAGACTACTAGGAAGTCTGCCCGCTGTTCTGGCAGCAACCCTTCCCTCTAATAAATTCTATCTTCTTTACATTCTGCCTTATGTCTGGAAATTCTTTTCCAACCTGCATTCAGACCACAACACCCTAGGGTGTATTTTGCAAAACTGGGAGATCTTCAGCTATGCTCCCATGAAGGAAAAAATGATATTTTATTGTAATACTGCTTGGCCCCAGTACTCCCTGGGATCTGGAGAACGATGGCCCCTCAATGGTGCTTTAGATTATAACACCATCTTTCAATTAGAACTGTTTTGTAAAAGGGAAGGAAAATGGGATGAAATTGCTTATGTATAGGCTTTTATGATATTCTATCAATGTAAGCCTTTTGGAATTGGTTTGGCTTTTATCTTGGGTGTGTGCATGAGTGTCTTGGTACATTATGTCCAAATCCTGTTTTCTCTCCCTGGTTTTGACCCTCATTAAGGGGTCCTGGTTTTGGGGGAAACTCTACCTGTAGGAGAGGAAGAAAGTGAAAGGATTAATCATCCTCAGAGACATTCCTGGTATTGACCCTTGTTAGAGGGCCCTGGTTTTGACCATTTAGAGGGTCCTGGTAACTTGAATGTGATCTAGACAGTCCTAGAAACTGATAGTTTAAATTTGGTCTTGAGTCTGATTCAGAGCAGGTAAGTTCATCTGGAAGTGTGAAGGTGAGTGAACGATATGTATTATTGTCTATTACTGTGGTTTGTTTAGACTGAACTGGCTGTTTGAGAACTGAAGGAAATCACCATGAAAATGGCCAAAATGGGCTCTTTTGACATTCCAAAACTGGTTTTTGCATATGCAGTTAGAAGATGCTGGTTTTCTACGAGGAACTTATTTTTTTCTCCGGGTGCCTTTGAGATGTAAATGTTCTACCAGGGCTCTCAGGAACTCATCTTATCTGACCCTCTCCTATTCCTAAGACTGAAAAAAAAAAAGGGGGGTGAGGGAAGAGGTCTTTTAATTCAAGCAGGAAAACTATGAGATATCTGTGTCCACGTGGATGTATGTATGTCTGTGTATATTATAGATATGATGTCTTTACCTCCAGGTGGTATTATCAAAATTAATTTGTAAATTAGCTCTATTTAACTGGTTTAAAGGAAATTTAAGTGCTTATATAAATTCTTGAAAATATAAAGGAAACTGATCAGAATGAATTTCAGGTTCACATGATCTGGGAAATATTCAATATTGAATTAATATCTGGTATTAAAGTTAGTGTAGGCTTGTTGGTTTAATTGGTGAGGATGTCTTTAACATCATCAATATTGAGTATGGTAGTTTTATTGTACCTAGTCTAAATGTATCATTAATTACAATAAATATAAATGGATTAAATGGACCAGGTGAAAGAGACTATAAGACCAGAATAAAAAAATTCACACATACACTTACATGCCATTTACAAGAGAAAAATCAAACAAGATCACAGAAATATTTACAGTAAAATGATGAAAAGGATATAGCAGGATAACGTTATCCAAAAGAAAGCTAAGAGGAGCTGTATTACATCAGACAAAATAGACTTTAAACCAAAGAGTGTTATTAGTGATAGAAAGAACATCTATCACTAGAAAGATGTAACATTCTGAAAGTTGAATACAATTAGTAAAATAGCTTCAAAAACCAGGAAGCAAAGAGTGATAGACTACAAGGAGAAACTGATGTATCTGCTATCATGATGGAGATTTCTGCACTCCTCTCTCCATTGTCGGTAAAGCAGAAAATAAAAAGTAAAGAACAAGGAATGGAAAATGATACAGATTATTAGAATAAGAGCCAAATGGAACTTTAGAAATGAAAAATAACTGAAATTAGAAACCCAATGAATGGGTTTAAAAGTGGATTAGACACAGTTGAGGAGAGATTTGATGAACTCAAAGATATGTCATAAGAAATTTTCTGGAACACTGCACAGAGAGATAAATAGGTAAAAAATATGAAAAGAAGTTAAGATATATAGACAAGCTATGCAGGGCAATAAACGCTTACCTAGAATTCTAGAATGAAAAGAGAAAGAAACTGAGACAGAGCCATACTTAAAGTACTAGGAGCTGAGCATTTTCCACTATGGATTCATGCAGTCCAGTCAATCTTATGCAGGATTTAAAAAAAAAAAATCTCTCTATCTATCTCAAGATGCATCAGGATGAGGCTCCAGAACATCACGGTGAGCGCTTAATCCATGACACAGGTCTCACTGCAGAGGACTGTTTCATTTTGGGGATTTTGAAAAAAATAGAAAGGTAGAACTTAGGTCCTGGACAAGTAGAATAGCATATAATTTAGAAGAGTGATAAGAATTCAAATGTTCTACAGAGGTGAATAACTTTAGACTCTGTGATGGTATGCAAAGTGAACATTTCAGGGAGCTGATGCCAAATGCTTTTTATAGCTCTCCAGGATCTAATCAGTGTTCATATATTGCATTTGGTTGTTATGAATAGAGTTGCTTTTAGGACAGTTTTCCTACCTTTTAAATTTCATGATAATTGACTTTCTGAAGAGACCAGGCTAATTGTTTGAATTGCAGAATGTCCTACATTCAGGATTTGCCTGATTGTTTCATTGGGGGCCATTTAACACTGTTTTTTCCTCCTTATAACTTGCAGAGAACATGTTCAATTTAGTCTTTATATGGCATGTGTGATATATACTATAGCACTGTAAATGCACTTAGGCAATTAATTGTATTTGTTACTGACAGACTTTGGGAAAAAAATGAGTATGTAACCTGAGCTTGCGATTTACGTTCACAAAATGAGAGACAATACTGACCTTCTCCACTAAATTTAGACTATCTGGCACATCTAAGTGAGGCAGAATGCCCCTAGGATGGCGAAGAATCACTGGCTAGGACTGAAGTCCGGTGACCGCACAGAGCTGGGACTGGGGTGGCAGCTGCAGGCTGTGGCTCTGTTTCTAGGGCTGCTTCTGCTGTGAGATATGAAAAAACTAATGGGACACAGATTACTTTGATGGCAGATTTAAAAATGAGAGAAAAGAAAATGAGAAGTCTAAGGCTTGAAAGCAAAGAAGACTTAACCTAAAATGATAGGGAAATCATAGCATAATTTTTTTTTTTTTTTGCGGTACGCGGGCCTCTCACTGTTGTGGCCTCTCCCGTTGCGGAGCACAGGCTCTGGACGCGCAGGCTCAGTGGCCATGGGTCACGGGCCCAGCCGCTCCGCGGCATGTGGGATCCTCCCGGACCGGGACACGAACCCGTGTCCCCTGCATCGACAGGCAGACTCTCAACCACTGCGCCACCAGGGAAGCAATAGCATAACTGTTTGAATTTGTATACTTTACTATTACTTACTGGTAAAAACTCAGGGCTTTGTGAGACTCAGAGTAAGGTTAAAGAAAATAATAAATTTAATATGCTGTGTCCTTTTGTCCACATGCCCACTTCCAAAGGACAGCTGTTTCAAGAAAGCAACCTGAAAGGCTTTTCTGTAAACGGATCCTTCTGTTGTCTGAAGGAACTCATTCGGGTAAAGAGCACCAAGTAGGCATTGTTTAGAAAGGCCCAAATGGAACAAACAGGCATTTTTCAGGTCAGAGGGAACAGATGCAGAAACAAGCTTATTTGGAAAACATTGTGGCTTCTCACCACGACCACTCAGCTGATCACCTGCGTTAGTAAGATCCAGCCACATACTATGAAAACACCGGCCGGAGAGCAGCGATGAACCATTCCGTACTTTGTGTTGGTGTTGGCTAAATTTATTTCTTCACCTCAAATATTTTTGCTGGGAACAAGCAATCAAGACCAACTAGAAGGCATAATCTGGTGGAGAAAAACAGAGCCCTGTGAAAATATTTTCAAGGGTCAGAGTACGCCTGGGGCCACGCTGTCTCAATTAGTGACCCCCAAAGGAGTTTCACTGTGTCCTGCTGTGCTGTTTTGTGCCTGTTCTCTCATTTCATAACAGGAGAAGCCCTATGAATCTCACTCTGCCAGAAAACGCACATGCTTCGTTTCACAAGCTCAATAGCTCAAATTACACTGGATTTCTTTCACCTGTCGATATGCAAAATGTGGTCTCTGGCCCAGAATGGGCACCACTGGGGAGCCTGTGAGAAATGCAGACTCTTGGGCCCCTCTCCAGGCCTCCTAAGTCAGAACCTACCTTTTAGCAAGACCCCCAGAGGATCTGTAGGAAGGTTAAAGTTTCAGGAGCATGCTGGTTCTTCAACCTGGTTTCACGGCAGGATGCTCTATGTAGATTTAAAGCACAGACGCAGGATGCCAAGTGAGTGTTCGTTTAGAAGTCGCGTGGCATTTTCCACCTTTCAAATTTCTTCTCTAAAATACACTGAGTCAACAGAAAAAAGATCTTAAAGATAATTTTGTTGTATACGCAAACAAAAATTTCTCCTCCTGAACTTGAGGAGCTTGAAATCTTTTCCCTGCTTACCAAGGTGCCACATTGCCTGGATATAGTTCACGGCCCTTGGGGAGGGATTTTGCTACATGGATTCCCTGCTGTATCACAGGGAGTGACATACTTCCCAAATTTCTGACTTTCTGTTTTCCATTTCCCAACATACAACCTACCCAGAATTACATTTTATCACGGTCTGTCATGTTTTGTTTTCATTTATTCAGTAATTTAAAATTCCGAATATATAGGATACCTATAGGAAAGTACATTCACATGTGTGTAATGTAGCAAATAATTGTTAGTGCCCATGTAGCCACCACATAAATGAAGAAATGTCTACTGCTCAAGAGCACTTTCCACCCTTCCTCTGTGCAGTTCTCCAACGCCCCACCTGCCCAGAGATTACCACTATTCTGTTTCTTAGCTTTTCTTTATGATTTTACTATCTATCCACATACCCTACAAAATGTAGCTTGGTTTTGCCTGGTTTTGAACTTTACGGAAATGGAATCCTAATGTATTTTTCTGTTTTACTTCTGTTGTTTAACATCCTGTCTGTGGGACACATCCATGTTGTATGTAGCTGTCACTTGTGTATTTTCATTGCTGTAGACAGTCAATTTTATGATTATAGCACATGGGAATTTTCAGTAGAACACTGTGTAATTCAGTCTATTTTTTTTTTTTTTTTGGCTGTGTTGGGTCTTCATTGCTGCGCGCAGGCTTTCTCTAGTTGCGGCGAGTGGGGGCTACTCCTCATTGCGGTGCGTGGGCTTCTCATTGCAGTGGCTTCTCTTGTTGCGGAGCACGGGCTCTAGGTGCGCCGGCTTCAGTAGTTGTGACTCACGGGCTTAGTTGCTCCGCGGCATGGGGGATCTTCCCGGACCAGGGATCAAACCTGTGTCCCCTGCATTTGCAGGTGGATTCTTAATCACTGTGCCACCAGGAAAGTCCCGATTCAGTCTACTGAACTTTGTTGAGACTTGCCTCACAAGATATAGTGTGGCCAATCTTTACAAATATTCTCTACGTGGTTAAAGAGAGAGTGGATGCAGCAGTTTGAGGGCAGTGCTTTATCTGTCTGTTTGGCCAAATTTGCTTTGGTATGGTTCCTATCTTCATATTCTGATTTTTTTTTTCTCTGCTTGCTCTGTCAATCACTGAGAGAAGGGTGTTAGTATCTTCCACTATGATTGTGGATTTGTCTAGTTCTCCTTTTAATTGCATCCATTTTTACTTTATAGATTTTGAAGCTGTTAGGCAATCAAACTTTAAATTGTTATATCTTCCTGGAGAAATAAAACTTTTATCTTATAGAGTGACTCTTTTTATCTCTAGCAGTGTTAGATTCTCTTTTTATTTGAATAATTTACCTGCAGATTGTTGTGTATTTTTTATGTTCAGAATCCTGCCATCTATAGATAATGACTTTTTTTCCCCTGGACTCATGCTTTGGCTTGAAGCTCCAGCACAACGTTGAATAGAAGTGGGAAGAGCAGGGGACTTTACTGTGTTTCTAAGATCAAAGGGTAAGCATTCCACACATCACTACTCAGTATGGATGTTGAGTTTTATCAAATATAAATCAAATCAGGTCACTCCTCCGCTCAAACCCACAGGTGGCCTCCCCATCTCACTCATCACGAAAGACAAAGTCCCTGCAGTAACCTACAAAGCTCTGTATGGCCTGACCCCCTCACTGTTTCTATGCCCTCCTCTCCTACTACTTTGCCTTGTTCAAACTACCCCAGGCACAGTACCAGATTGGTCCTGCCTTGGGGCCTTTGCACTGGCTCTTTTCTCTGCCTGAATGTTATTCTCCCAGATACGACATGACCAATTTCCTTACTTCCTCATATTTTTGCTCAGAAGTCTCCTTCTCATGAGGCCTTAGTGATAAGCTCAGCTAAAATAGCAACTGCCATCCCCAGGCTGTTATACCCTCTCTCCTGCTTCATTCTATCTCCTTGGCCCTTATCACTATTTAGCATATAATGTGAGTTTCTCATTTATCAGGTCTGATTCATTAGTTTATTTAGAGGTAATTATTGATTGTCCCTATGTGCAGGGCCCTGTTCTAGGTACTGGGGATGCAGCAGTAAACAAGACAACCCAGACCCCAGGCATACATTCTAGTAGGAAGGAATACAAGAAAACACACTGCTGCTTCTCCATCTCAAGAAAAAAATCCCTTTGCTTGACCCCACTTTCCCTTCTGGCTTCTGTCCTGTTTCTTTCTACTCTATCTTACAGCAAAACTCATCAAGAGACGTCTAGACCTACTTTGTCTCAGTCTCTCTCCTCCCATTGCTTCTTACAGTTAACTGTCTTGTCAAGGTCACCAACGATCCCAGACGTGGCTAAATCGAGCGGTCCATTCTCAGGACTCCTTCCCTTGCCCGCTCAGCTGTTTCCGACCCAGGTGCTCACTCCTTTCTCCTGGGGCACCTTTCCTAGCTTGCTTCCAGGACAGCACTGTCTCCTGGATTCACTGCTCAGTCTCCTCTACTGATTCTTCCTCTCTCCATGATCTGTGATATTGGGCTTCTCACCTACACGCACCTCTGTATCTTTCTTTTTTTTTTTTTTTTTTTCGGTACTAGGGCCTCTCACTGCTGTGGCCTCTCCTGTTGTGGAGCACAGGCTCCGGACGTGCAGGCTCAGCGGCCATGGCTCACGGGCCCAGCTGCTCCGTGGCATGTGGGATCTTCCCGGACTGGGGCACGAACCCGTGTCCCCTGCATCGGCAGGCGGACTCTCAACCACTGCGCCACCAGGGAAGCCCTGTATCTTTCTTTATTGTGGTTTAAAAGCCACTTATTCATTTATAACTCCCAACGTTGTATCTTCAGCCCAGACCACACCTCAGATGTTTAGACTTGTATGTCTACCACCTCCCCAAATCCCCATTTGGAGGTCTGGGGAGGGAGGCATCTCAAACTTGTCTAAAAGTGAATTTCCAATCTTCGATTCCCAAGACCTGCTCCTCATCCCTGATACCAAGTCTAACCTTTCAGTTGCTCAGACCGAGACCTTTGGAGTCATTCTTGATTCCTCTCTAATCCTCACTTCCAATCTGAGCTGCTGTCCTTTTCGTATACCTTCAAACTATACATCTGGAATCAAACTCTCCTATACTGCTAGTAGGAGTGTAAGCTGTCAAACTGGAAAACTCTGGGGCAGTACCTGAATATTTGTACATGCTGCTATTGGGCAACGGCACTCCTAGATGTATGTATCTGCACGAGAAGATCCACCCCAGATGTTATGGCAGCATTCTCTGTATTCTCTGTACTAGTCCAGAAGTGGAACAACCCCCAGTGTCCAGCAACAGTAGAATGGATATGTAAATTACAGACTATTCACTGAGGGAACACTATACAGCAATGAGGATGAACAAACAATTGCAACATACAATAACATAGATGAATCTCACAAACAAGAATTGAAAGAAGTTGGACACAATATATACTGTATGATTCCACGTATATAAAGTTGGAAACCAGCCAAGATGAGTCTCAAGTGCTAGAACTCAGGAAGATGGTTACCTCTGCAGGGAGATGGTACCAGAAGGGGGAGCACAGGAAACCTCTGGGGGGCAGACAGAAGTACTATTTTTTTTTTTTAAACTTCTGGCTGTGTTGGGTCTTCACTGCTACGTGCAGGCTTTCTCTAGTTGCGGCGAGTGGGGGCTACTCTGTTGCGGTGTGCGGGCTTCTAATTGCAGTGGCTTCTCCTGTTGCGGAGCAGGGGCTCTAGGCGTGCGGGCTTCAGTAGTTGCAGCATGGGGGCTCAGTAGTTGTGGTGCGTGGGCTCTAGAGCACAGGCTCAGTACTTGTGGCGCATGGGCTCAGTTGCTCCGTGGCATGTGGGATCTTCCCAGACCAGGAATCAAACCCATGTCCCCTGCATTGACAGGCAGATTCTTAACCACTGTGCCACCAGGGAAGTCCTGGGGGGCAGATAATAAGTGATTCTTCACCCTGCTCCTAAACGAAGTGTTTACATTGTGAAAATTCTATGCACTATGCACTTACGATTTGTGCATTTTTTTGAATTTATTTTATTTTTTAATACAGCAGGTTCTTATAAGTTATCCATTTTATACATATTAGTGTATACATGTCAATCCCAATCTCCCAATTCATCTCAACACGCCCCACTCGCCCCGCCCCTGCTTTCCCATCTTGGTGTCCATACGTGTGTTCTCTACATCTGTGTCTCTATTTCTGCCCTGCAAACCGGTTCATCTGTACCATTTTTTCCACATAGATGTGTTAATATACGGTATTTGTTTTGCTCTTTCTGACTTATTTCACTCTGTATGACAGTCTCTAGGTCCATCCACGTCTCTACAAATGACCCAATTTCGTTCCTTTTCATGGCTGAGTAATATTCCATTGTATATATGTACCACATCTTCTTTATCCATTTGTCTCTCGATGGGCATTTAGGTTGCTTCCATGACCTGTCTATTGTAAACAGTACTACAATGAACATTGGCGTGCATGTGACTTTTTGAATTATGGTTTTCTCTGGGTATATGCCCAGTAGTGGGATAGCAGAGTCATATGGTAATTCTATTTTTAGTTTTTTAAGGAACCTCCATACTGTTCTCCATAGTGGCTGTATCAACTTACATTCCCACCAACAGTGCAAAAGGGTTCCCTTTTCTCCACACCCTCTCCAGCATCTGCTGTTTGTAGATTTTCTGATGACGCCCCTTCTAACTGGTGTGAGGTGATGCCTCATTGTAGTTTTGATTTGCATTTCTCTAATAATTAGTGATGTTGAGCAGCTTTTCATGGGCTTCTTGGCCATCTGTATGTCTTCTTTGGAGAAATGTCTATTTAGGTCTTCTGCCCATTTTTTGATTGGGTTTTTTGTTTTTTCAATATTGAGCTGCATGAGCTGTTTATATATTTTGGAGATTAATATTTTGTCTGTTGATTCATTTGCCAATATTTTCTCCCATTTTGAGGGTTGTTTTTTTGTCTTGTTTGTAGTTTCCTTTTCTTTGCAAAAGGTTTTAAGTTTCATTAGGTTCCATTTCTTTATTTTTGTTTTTATTTCCATTACTCTAGGAGGTGGATCAAAAAAGATCTTGCTGTAATTTATGTCAAAGAGTGTTCTTCCTATGTTTTCCTCTAAGAGTTTTATAGTGTCCAGTCTTACATTTAGGTCTCTAATCCATTTTGAGTTTATTCTGGTGTATGGTGTTAGGGAGTGTTCTAGTTTCATTCTTTTACCTGTAGCTGTCCAGTTTTCCCAGCACCACTTATTGAAGAGACTGTCTTTTCTCCATTGTATATCCTTGCCTCCTTTGTCATAGGTTAGTTGACCATATGTGCATGGGTTTATCTCTGGGCTTTCTATCCTGTTCCATTGATCTATATTTCTGTTTTTGTGACAGTACCATATTGCCTTGATTACTGTAGCTTTGTAGTATAGTCTGAAGTCAGGGAGTCTGATTCCCTCCAGCTCTGTTGTTTTCCCTCAAGACTGCTCTGGCTATTTGGGGTCTTTTGTGTCTCCACACAAATTTTAAGATTTTTTGTTCTACTTCTGTAAAAAATGCCATTGGTAATTTGATAGGGATTGCATTGAATCTGTAGATTGCTTTGGGTAGTAGAGTCATTTTCACAATGTTGATTCTTCCAATCCAAGAACATGGTATATCTCTCCATCTGTTTATATCATCTTTAATTTCTTTCATCAGTGTCTTATCGTTTTCTGCATACCGGTCTTTTGTCTCCCTTGGTAGGTTTATTCCTAGGTATATTATTCTTTTTGTTGCAATGGTAAATGGAGTGTTTCCTTAATTTCTCTTTCAGATTTTTCATCATTAGTGTATAGGAATGCAAGAGATTTCTGTGCATTAATTGTGTATCCTGCAACTTTACCAAATTCATTGATTTGCTCTAGTAGTTTTCTGGTGGCAACTTTAGGATTCGCTATGTATAGCATCATGTCATCTGCAAACAGTGACAGTTTTACTTCTTCTTTTTCTATTCGGATTCCTTTTTTCTTTTTCTTCTCTGATTGCCATGACCAGGACTTCCAAAACTATGTTGAATAACAGTGGTGAGAGTGGACATCCTTGTCTTGTTCCTGATCTTAGAGGAAATGCTTTCAGTTTTTCACCACTAAGAATGTTTGCTGTGGGTGTGTCATATATGGCCCTTATTATGTTGAGATAGGTTCCCTCTATGCCCATTTTCTGGAGAGTTTTTATCCTAAATGGGTGTTGAATTTTTCAAAAGCTTTTTCTGCATCTATTGAGATGATCATATGGTTTTTATTCTCAGTTTGTTAATATGGTGTATCACATTGATTGATTTTCATATACTGAAAAATCCTTGCATCCCTGGGATAAATCCCACTTGATCATGGTGCATGATCCTTTTAATGTGTTGTTGGATTCTGTTTGCTAGTATTTTGTTGAGGAGTTTTTGCATCTATATTCATCAGTGATTTTGGTCTGTAATTTTCTTTTTGTAGTACCTTTGTCTGGTTTTGGTAACAGGGTGATGGCGGCCTCATAGAATGAGTTTGGGAGTGTTCCTTCTTCGGCAATTTTTGCTAAGAGTTTGATAAGGACGGGTGTTAGCTCTTCTCTAAATGTTTGACAGAATTCACCTGTGAAGCCATCTGGTCCTGGACTTTTGTTTGTTGGAAGATTTTTAATCACAGTTTCAATTTCATTACTTGTGATTGGTGTGTTCATATTTTCTATCTCTTCCTGGTTCAGACCTGGAGGGACAAATTCTAAGAATTTGTCCATTTCTTCCAGGTTGTCCATTTTTTGGCATAGAGTTGCTTGTAGTAGTCTCTTAGGATGCTTTGTATTTCTGCAACGTCTGTTGTAACTTCTCCTTTTTCATTTCTAATTTTATTGATTTGAGTCCTGTCCCTCTTCTTCTTGATGAGTCTGGCTAATGGTTTATCAATTTTGTTTATCTTCTCAAAGAACCAGCTTTTAGTTTTATTGATCTTCGCTATTGTTTTCTTTGTTTCTATTTCATTTGTTTCTGCTCTGATCTTTATGATTTCTTTCCTTCTGCTAACTTTGGGTTTTGTTTATTCTTCTCTCTCTAGTTCCTTTAGGTGTAAGGTTAGATTGTTTATTGGAGATTTTTCTTGTTTCTTGAGGTAGGCTTGTATAGCTATAAACTTCCCTCTTAGAACTGCTTCTGCTGCATCCCACAGGTTTTGGGTCATTGTGTTTTTGTTGTAATTTGTCTCTAGGTATTTTTTGATTTCCTCTTTGATTTCTTCAGTGATCTCTTGGTTATTTAGTAACGTATTATTTAGCCTCCACGTGTTTCTGTTTTTTGTTTTTTTTCCTGCAATTGATTTCTAATCTCATGGTGTTGTGGTCAGAAAAGATGCTTGATATGATTTCAATTTCCTTAAATTTACTGAGGCTTGATTTGTGACCCAAGATGTGATCTATCCTGGAGAATGTTCTGTGTGCACTTGAGAAGAAAGTGTAATCTGCTGTTTTCGGGTGGAATGTCCTATAAATATCAATTAAATCTATCTGGTCTATTGTGTCATTTAAAGCTTGTGTTTCCTTATTAATTTTCTGTTGGGATGATCTGTCCATTGGTGTAAGTGAGGTGTTAAAGTCCCCCATTATTTTTGTGTTACTGTCGATTTCCTCTTTTATAGCTCTTAGCATTTGCCTTATGTATTGAGGTGCTCCTATGTTGGGTGCATGTATATTTATAATTGTTATATCTTCTTCTTGGATTGATCCCTTGATCATTATGTAGTGTCCTTCCTTGTCTTCTGTAACATTCTTTATTTGAAAGTCTATTTTATCTGATCTGAGTATAGCTATTCCAGCTTTCTTTTGATTTCCATTTGCATGGAATATCTTTTTCCAACCCCTCACTTTCCGTCTGTATGTGTCCCTAGGTCTGAAGTGGGTCTCTTATAGACAGCATATATATGGGTCTTGTTTTTGTATCCATTCAGCGAGCCTGTGTCCTTTGGTTGGAGCATTTAATCCATTCACGTTTAAGGTAAATATCGATATGTATGTTCCTCTTACCATTTTCTTCATTGTTACGGGTTTGTTTTTGTAGGTCCTTTTCTTCTCTTGTGTTTCCCACTTAGAAGAAGTTCCTTTAGCATTTGTTGTAGAGCTGGTTTGGTTGTGCTGAATTGTCTTACCTTTTGCTTGTCTGTAAAGCTTTTGATTTCTCCGTTGAATCTGAATGAGATTCTTGCTGCATAGAGTAATCTTCGTTGCAGGTGCTTCTCTTTCATCACTTTAAATATATCGTGCCACTCCCTTCTGGCTTGTAGAGTTTCTGCTGAGAAATCAGCTGTTAACCTTATGGGAGTTCCCTTGTATGTTATTTGTCATTTTTCCCTTGCTGCTTTCAATAATTTTTCTTTGTCTTAATTTTTGTCAATTTGATTACTATGTGTCTCGATGTGTTTCTCCTTGGGTTTCTCCTGTATGGGACTCTCTGCACTTCCTGGACTTGGGTGGCTATTTCCTTTCCCATGTTAGGGAAGTGCTCGACTATAATCTCTTCAAATATTTTCTCGGGTCCTTTCTCTCTCTCTTCTCCTTCTGGGACACCTATAAAGCAAATGTTGTTGCAGTTAATGTTGTCCCAGAGGTCTCTTAGGCTGTCTTCATTTCTTTCCATTCTTTTTTATTTATTCTGTTCCGCAGCAGTGAATTCCACCATTCTGTCTCCCAGGTCACTTATCCGTTCTTCTGCTTCAATTATTCTATCGATTCCTTCTGGCATATTTTTCATTACAGTTATTGTGTTGTTCATCTCTGTTTGTTTGTTCTTTAATTCTTCTAGGTGTTTGTTCTTTAATTATTTTATGTGTTTGTTAAACATTTCTTGTATCTTTTCGATCTTTGCATCCATTCTTTTCCTAAGTCCTGGATCATCTTCACTATCATTATTCTGAATTCTTTTTCTGGAAGGCTTCCTATCTCTACTTCATTTAGTTGTTTTTCTGGGGTTTTATCTTGTTCCTTCATCTGGTACATAGCCCTCTGCCTTTTTATCTTGTCTATCTTTTTACGAACATGGTTTTTGTTCCACCTGCTGCAGGATTGTAGTTATTCTTGCTTCTGCTGTCTGCCCTCTGGTGGCTGGAGGCTTGTGCAAGTTTCTGATGGGAGGGACTGTTGGTGGGTAGAGCTGGCTGTTGCTCTGGTGGGTAGAGCTCGGTAAAATTTTAATCCACTTGTCTGCTGATGTGTGGAGATGGGTTCCCTCCTTGTTGATTGTTTGGCCTGAGGTGAACCAACAATGGAGCCTACCCAGCTCTTTGGTGGGGCTAATGGAAGACTCTGGGAGGGCTCACACCAAGGAGTATTTCCCAGAACTTCTGCTGCCAGTGTCCTTGTCCTCACAGTGAGCCACAGCCACACCCCTCCTCTGCAGGAGACCCTCCAACACTAGCAGGTAGGTCTGGTTCAGTCTCCTATGGGAACTGCTCCTTCCCTTGGGCCCCGACGTGCACACTACTTTGTGTGTGCCTTCTAAGAGTGGAGTCTCTGTTTCCCCCAGTCCTGTCGAAGTCCTGCAATCAAATCCCGCTAACCTTCAAAGTCTGATTCTCCAGGAATTCCTCCTCCTGTTGTCGGACCCCCAGGTTGGGAAGCCTGATTGGGGGCTCAGAACCTTCACTCCAGTGGGTGGACTTCTGTGGTATAAGTGTTCTCCAGTTTGTGAATCACCCACCAGCAGTTATGGGATTTGATTTTATTGTTATTGTGCCCCTCCTACCATCTCATTGTGGATTCTCCTTTGTCTTTCGATGTGGGGTGTCTATTTTGGTAAGTTCCAGTGTCTTTCTGTCGATGACTGTTAAGCAGTTAGTTGTGATTCCGGTGCTCTCGCAAGAAGGAGTCTATGCACTTTTATGTAAGTTTTACTTTGATTTATTTAAAAAAATTTTTAATTTAATTAATTAACTTGTTTATTTATTTTTGGCTGCGTTGTGACTTCGTTGCTATGAGTGGTATTTCTCTGGTTGCAGCAAGCGGGGGCTACGCTTCACTGTGGTGTGCAGGCTTCTCACTGCAGTGGCTTCTCTTGTTGCAGAGCACGGGCTCTAGGTGCACGGGCTTTAGGAGTTGCGGTGTATGGGCTCAATAATTGCGATGTGCAGGCTCTAGGGCGCATGGGTTTCAGTAGTTGTGGTGTGTGGGCTCAGTATTTGTGGTGCATGGGCTTAGCTGCTCTGCTGCATGTGGGATCTTCCCAGACCAGGGATCAAACCCATGTCCCCTGCATTGGCAGGTGGATTCTTTTTTTTTTTTTAATTAAAAAAAATATTTTATTTATTTTATTTTTGGCTCTGTTGGGTCTTTGTTGCTGCACGTAGGCTTTTCTCTAGTTGCAGCAAGCAGGGGCTACTCTTCGTTGCAGTGCATGGGCTTCTTATTCCGGTGGCTTCTCCTGTTCTGGAGCACAGGCTCTAGGCACGCAGGCTTCAGTACTTGTGGCACGTGGGCTCAGTAGTTGTGCTGCACGGACTTAGTTGCTAAGCGGCATGTGCGATCTTCCTGGACCAGGGCTGAAACCTGTACCCCTGCACTGGCAGGCGGTGCGGGCGGATTCTTAACCACTGCGCCACCAGGGAAGTCCCAGGGGGCAGATAATAAGCGATTCTTCATCCTGGTCCTACACGAAGTGTTTACTTTGTGAAAATTCTTTGCACTGTGCACTTTTATGTAAGTTTTAGTTCAATTTAAAAAAAAGTCCAGACTCAATCACACCCTTACCACCTCTGCTGCTCCTACCTTGGTCTAAGTCATTGGTTCTCACCCGGATGAATCCTAAAGTGCTCCTGCTCCTGCTCCCACTCTTGCCCAAGGACAGTCTGTTTTTTTTTTTTTGCGGTACGTGGGCCTCTCACTGTTGTGGCCTCCCCCGTTGCGGAGCACAGGCTCTGGACGCGCAGGCTCAGCGGCCATGGCTCACGGGCCCAGCCACTCCGTAGAATGTGGGATCTTCCTGGACCAGGGCACGAACCCGTGTCCCCTGCATCGGCAGGCGGACTCTCAACCACTGCGCCACCAGGGAAGCCCAGTCTATTCTTAATATACCCAGACTGGTCCTTTTAAATGTCATCAGATTTTATCATTCCAAGGCTCACAACCACAATGTTTCTTTCAGAGTAAAACCTTGAATCTCTCCAGCAGTCCCCCAGGCCAGCATGATCCTGCCCTGCTGCTCTTGCTGACATGATTCAGGCATGTAGCTCCTCGCTGCCTTTCAACACGCCAGGGCCGCTCCCACCCAAGGCCTTTCCCCTGGTGTTCCCTCGGTTTGGGGTGCTCATTCCCCAGGGCTGACCCCTCACAGCCTTGGCTCAGTGTCTCCTCAGTGAGGCCTACTCTGACCCGCCCACTGATCTTGCATCCAGCATCCCTCTGGCACTCTTTGTTTTTTTTGGCTGCACCACGTGGCATGCAGGATCTTAGCTTCCCGACCAGGGTTCGAATCCATGCCCCCTGCAGTGGAAGCACAGATTCTTAACCACTGGACCACCTGGAAAGTCCCCCTCCGACACTCTTAATCCTCCTAATTCTACTCCATTATTATTACATTACCACAGCGCATTCTTCTTCTAACATACTGCCAAAACTCATCAAACTGTACCTTAAAATAGGTGTATGTTATTGTAAACTTTATCTCAAAAAGGTGGTTAAAAATAAGGTGGTTTATTTGTTTAGAATAATGTAATAATTATCTAAGGGAAATACCGACCGTGGACCCTGGAGCAGGTCTAAAGATGTTACATTAGAGTCCAAAAACATTTGGCAAGAATGCATAGTGGTAGGAATGTAAATTGGCACAGCCACTGTGGAAAAGCCACAGTATAGAGGTTCCTCAAAAAGCTACAAATAGGGACTTCCCTGCTGGCGCAGTGGTTGAGAATCCACATGTAGGTGACACGGGTTTGATCCCTGGTCCGGGGAGAGCCCACATGCCACGGAGCAACTAAGCCCGTGTGCCAGAACTACTGAGCCTGTGCTCTAGAGCTTGCGAGCCACAACTACTGAAGCCCGCATGCCTAGAGCCTGTGCTCTGCAACAAGAGAAGCCATTGCAATGAGAAGCCTGCGCACCGCAACAAAAAGTAGCCCCTGCTTGCTGCAACTAGAGAAAGCCCGCGTGCAGCAACGAAGACCCAAGGCAGCCAAAAAATAAATAAAAAATAAATAAAAATCTTAAAAAAACCCCACAAAAGCTAAAAATAGAACTACCATATGGTCCAGTAATTCCACTCCTGGGTATATATCTGGAAAAAACGAAACACTAATTCAAAAAGATACGTGCAGCCCAATGTTCACAGCAGCACTATTTACAATAGCTAAGACATGGAAGCAACCCAAGTTCCCATCACAGATGAATGGAGGAAACCATAAACAAAAAGAAAAGACAACTCACAGAATGGGAGAAAATATCTGCTAACGATGTGACTGAAAAGGAATTAATCTCCAAAATTTACAAACAGCTCATGTGGCTCAATATTAAAAAAACAAACAACCCAATCAAAAAATGGGCAGAAGACCTAAATAGACATTTCTCCAAAGAAGACATACAGATGGCCAAGAGGCACATGAAAAGATGCTCGACATCACTAATTATTAGAGAAATGCAAATCAAAACTGCAATGAGATATTACCTCATACCAGTCAGAATGGCCATCAACAAAAAGTATACAAACAATAAATGCTGGAGAGGGTATGGAGAAAAGGGAATCCTCCTACACTGTTGATGGGAATGTAAACTGGTACAGCCACTATGGAGAACAGTATGGAGGTTCCTTAAAAAAACTAAAAAAAACCAAAAAGCTACCATATGATCTGGCAATCCCACTCCTCGGGATATATCCAGAGAAAACCATGGTTCGAAAGGATACATGCACCCCAATGTTCATTGCAGCACTGTTTACAATAGCCAAGACATGGAAGCAACCTAAATGTACATCGACAGATGAATGAATAAAGAAGACGTGGTACATATATACAATGGAATACTACTCAGGCATAAAAAAGAATGAAATAATGCCATTTGCAGCAACATAGATGGATGTGGAGATTATCATACTAAGTGAAGTAAGTCAGACAGAGAAAGACAAGTATCATATGATACCACTTATATGCAGAATCTAAAAGAAATGATACAAATGACTTATTTATAATACAGAGACAGACTCACAGACTTAGAGAACGAACTTATGGTTACCAAGGTGGGGGAAGGACGGGGGGGTGGGTAGATTGGGAGGTTGGGATTGACATATACACACTGCTATATTTAAAATAGATAACCAGGGACTTCCTTGGTGGTCCAGTGGGTAAGACTGCACGCTCCCAATGCAGGGCCTGGGCTTGATTCGTGGTCGTGGAACTAGATCCCTCATGCATGCCACAACTAAGAGTTCACATGCCGCAACTAAGAGTCCACATGCTGCAACTAAGTCCGCATGCCACAACTAAGAAGTCTGCATGCTGCAACTAAAGATCCTGTGTGCTGCAATGAAGACCCGGCACAGCCAAAATAAATAAATATTAATAAAAAATAAAATAGATAACCAACAAGGACCTACTGTATAGCACAGGGAACTCTGCTCAATATTCTGTAATAACCTAAATGGGAAAAGGATTTGAAAAAGAAGAGATACATGTATATATATAACTGAATCACTTTGCTGTACACCTGAAACTAACACAACATTGTTAATCAACTATACTCCAGTATTTAATAAAAATTAAAGAAAACCAGACAAATGGATAAAGAAGATGCAGTGTGTATATGTGTGTGTGTATATATATATATATACACACACACAATGAAATATTAGCCATAAAAAAGAATGAAATCCTGCCATTTGCAGCAACATGGATGGACCTAGAGAATATTATGTTTACTAAAATAAGACAGAGAAAGACAAATACTGTACGATATCACTTATATGTGGAATCTAAAAAATAATACAAATGAATGTGTACTCAAAACAGTAACAGACTCACAGATAAAGAAAACAAACTTGTGGTTACCAAAGGGAAGAGGAAAGGGGGAGGAACAAATTAGGGGTATGGGATTAACAAACTACTATGTATAAAATAGATAAGCAACAAGGATATACGGTATAGCACAGGGAATTATAGCCATTATCTTGTAATAACTTATAACTGAGTATAATCTGCAAAAATACTGAATCACTATGCTGTATACCTGAAACCAACATAATATTGTAAATCGACTATACTTCGATTAATAGAAAAGAATGTAGAGTAGAAGGAAGCAGAAAATATAAAATTAAAGTGACAGAAGGCAGGTGGTTCCGACTACTGGGAGCCTGACCAAGGAGGCACTTGCAGAATGGCACTGTTAACAGAATCCACGTTTGGGCCACACAGCAAGTTCCTCACCTTCTGTGTGAAGCCCTGGGACACAGATCGGTGGCCTTAGTAATTTAAGAAGACCTTTCACCCTTAACAGGGCAGCTGTCCTGGGGGTAGTGGTCGTTGTTCATTACCCATCCCCTGCCATCTAACTCACTCATGTTCCTCACTAAATGTCTGCTCTTTGTTTTAAGATGGGCTTGTTTCTGATGATAGATAATTGACTCTACATACAAAGTGGAGTAAACACTGGTTAAAGTATTCAAAGGTTTAGTTGAATGTTAATCAGCTATTGATTCAGAAAGACTATTGGTGGCTTTCAAGTAACAGCTGCTTTACAAGGAAGGAAAATTCCAGACCGATCTCTAAAATAAATATTGACGCAAAAACCCTAAATAATATATCAACTAATAGGAATCAGCAAGGTGTAAAAGGACAGTACAACATGACCATTGCAGGTCAGGTCCCTTGGGAAGCAGACTCTGAGGTGTGCTGGACATCTATTAGGGAGTGCCCTTGGTAAGGGAAGGAAGCAGGACTGGCAGGCCCAGTGGAAAGGCGCTCGATCCTGAGGGGTGTTCTGAGGATGAGGCACACTTCAGCACAGTCCCATGCTGGGGATTTATACTTCTCCATAAACAGTTGGATGCAGTCACCCTGAAGGGGAGTGTAAACCTGGGCGAAGTAGTTCTCTTTAGCTGGGCAATCCACAAAGGGCTGACTGCCTTGGACGTTTCCAGTAGCTGGGGCCACAGTCCTTTGTTCCAAACACACAGCAGCAGCCAAGGTGAGGCGGTGGCTGGACTGAGTCACATGGTAGAGATACAATAAGCCACTTTTACATTCAGGCGGTTTATTACTTACTTAGACAATGGAAGAGAGGAAGGCAAAATGGGCGAGCTCTCCGGGGCCCTTCATGCACATACCAGAAAGGATAGCACCAAAACAAAAACAGCAGGGTAGCTACAACAGAAGCTGTGGGATGCCACGTTGCTGAGGAGCCAAGTGTAGACTGCAGCTAAGCAGGTCTACCCCGAGTTTATGAGAGCTTCATCAGAGTCCTCCTCCCAGGGTATTTAGGTGGGGGAAGGGGAGATGGCCTTGGAGCAGCTCCTCACCAGCCTCCCACCCTTGTGCTACTGGGAAAATCACAAGGTGTTCTGCCAAGACTTAAATTAGCTGCAGTTCAACCCTTGCCCACATGGTCTACATGCCCACAGCACCCACCATGATGACCAAGTGGAGTATGCTTCAGGAATCTAAGATTAGTTAACATTAGAAAATTAAGTGTTGTAATTCATGACATCAACAGGGAAAAAAAGAGAAGAATTAAATCATCCCAACAAAAGCAGTAAAGGCACTTGGCAAAATTCAACACCCATTTATAATTCTTATGAAAGCTCTTATCAAACTAGGAATAGAAAAGAGCATCCTTATTCTACTACAGAATATTGTGAATATTATCCTTATTGGTAAAATACTTTAAGTTTCCCCCAGAAATTGGCAACAAGGCAAGGATACTCCTTATTACCACTTCTATTCAACATCATACCAGAGGTCCTAGCCAGTGCAATAAAGTAAGAGAAATAAATTAAAGGCATACTATCTCACTTATCCAGAATTCATTACATGGAAACATCTATTTGAAACAAAGCTGATGACCTGGAAGGTTAACTTTCCCCTACAAAGCAACCTAAAAAGGTCTTGGAGCAGCCAAGATGTCACAAAGTCTATGCACTTCACTCACAGGGGAGTCCCTTAAGCCCTCACTCTGAGGATATGTAACTCTAATTAGCTTCTCTATTTATTTTCCAAACCCATACCACATTAGAAATGGCAACAGAGAAGCAAGAAGAACTACAATCTTGCAGCCTGTGCAACGAAAACCACATTCACAGAAAGATAGACAAAATGAAAAGGCAGAAGACTATTTACCAGATGAAGGGACAAGATAAAACCCCAGAAAAACAAATAAATGAAGTGAAGATAGGAAACCTTCCAGAGAAAGAATTCAGAATAATGATAGTGAAGATGATGCAGGACCTCAGAAAAAGAATGGAGACAAAGATCGAGAAGATGCAAGAAATGTTTAAGGAAGACCTGGAAGAATTAAAGAACAAACACGTAGAAGAATTAAAGAACAAACAAACAGAGATGAACAACACAACTGAAATGAAAAATATGCCAGAAGGAATCGATAGCAGAATAATTGAGGCAGAAGAACGGATAAGTGACCTGGAAGACAGAATGCTAGAATCCACTGCCATGGAACAGAATAAAGAAAAAAGAATGAAAAGAAATGAAGACAGCCTAAGAGACCTCTGGGACAACATTAAATGCAATAACAGTCGCATTATAGGGGTCCCAGAAGGAGAAGAGAGAGAGAAATGACCCAAGAAAATATTTGAAGAGATTATAGTTGAAAACTTCCCTAACATGGGAAAGGAAATAGCCACCCAAGTTCAGGAAGCACAGAAAACCCAAGGAGAAACATGCCAAGACACATAGTAATCTAACTGACAAAAATTAAAGAAAAGGAAAAATTATTAAAAGTAGCAAGGGAAAAACGACAAATAACATACAAGGGAACTCCCATAAGGTTAACAGCTGATTTCTCAGCAGAAACTCTACAAGCCAGAAGGGAGTGGCATGATATATTTAAAGTGATGAAAGAGAAGCACCTACAATGAAGATTACTCTATGCGGCAAGAATCTCATTCAGATTCGACAGAGAAATCAAAAGCTTTACAGACAAGCAAAAGGTAAGACAATTCAGCACCATCAAACTAGCTCTACAACAAATGCTAAAGGAACTTCTCCTAAGTGGGAAACACAAGAGAAGAAAAGGACCTATGAAAACAAACCCATAACAATGAAGAAAATGGTAATAGGAAATTACATACTGATAATTACCTTAAATGTGAATGGATTAAATGCTCCAAACAAGAGAAACAGGCTCGCTGAATGGATACAAAAACAAGACCCATATATATGCTGTCTATAAGAGACCCACTTCAGACCTAGGGACACATACAGACGGAAAGTGAGGGGTTGGAAAAAGATATTCCATGCAAATGGAAATCAAAAGAAAGCTGGAATAGCTATACTCAGATCAGATAAAATAGACTTTCAAATAAAGAATGTTACAAGAGACAAGGAAGGACACTACATAATTATCAAGGGATCAATCCAAGAAGAAGATATAACAATTATAAATATATATGCACCCAACATAGGAGCATCTCAATACATAGGCAAATGCTAGCAGCTATAAAAGAGGAAATCGACAGTAACACAAAAATAATGGGGGACTTTAACACCTCACGTACACCAATGGACAGATCATCCAGACAGAAAATTAATATGGAAACACATGTTTTAAATGACATAATAGACCACATGGATTTAATTGATATTTATAGGACATTCCACCCGAAAACAGCAGATTACACTTTCTTCTCAAATGCACTTGGAACATTTTCCAGGGTAGATCACATCTTGGGTAACAAATCAAGCCTCGGTAAATTTAAGGAAATTGAAATCGTATCAAGCGTCTTTCCATACCACAATGCTATGAGATGAGAAATAAATTACAAGGAAAAAAAATGTAAAAATCACAACCACATGGAGGCTAAACAATACGTTACTAAATAACCAAGAGATCACTGAAGAAATCAAAGAGGAAATCAAAAAATACCTAGGGCAAATTACAATGAAAACAAAATGATCCAAAACCTGTGGGATGCAGCAAAAGCAGTTCTAAGAGGGAAGTTTTTAGCAATACAAGCCTACCTCGAGAAACAAGAAAAATCTCCAATAAACAATCTAACCTTATACCTAAAGGAACTAGAGAAAGAAGAACAAACAAAACCCAAAGTTAGTAGAAGGAAAGAAATCATAAAGATCAGAGCAGAAATAAACGAAATAGAAACAAAGAAAATAGCGAAGATCAATAAAACTAAAAGCTGGTTCTTTGAGAAGATAAACAAAATTGATAAACCATTAGTCAGACTCACCAAGAAAAACAGGCAGAAGACTCAAATCAACAGAATTAGAAATGAAAAAGGAGAAGTAACAACTGACACTGCAGAAATACAAAGGATGATGAGAGATTACTACAAGCAACTATATGTCAATAAAAAGGACAAATTGGAAGAAACGGACAAATTCTTAGAGGGGCAGAACCTTCCGAGACAGAACCAGGAAGAAATAGAAAATATAAACAGACCAATCACAAGAACTGAAATTGAAACTGTGATTAAAATTTTTCTAACAAACAAAAGCCCAGGACCAGTGGCTTCACACATGAATTCTATCAAACATTTAGAGAAGAGCTAACATCTATCCTTCTCACACTCTTCCAAAATATAGCAGAGGGAGGAACACTTCCAAACTCATTCTATGAGGCCACCATCACCCTGATACCAAAACCAGACAAAGATGTCAAAAAAAAAAAAAAAGAAAACTACAGGCCAATATCTCTGATGAACGTAGATGCAAAAATCCTGAACAAAATACCAGCAAACAGAATCCAACAGCACATTAAAAGGATCATATACCATGATCAAGTTGGGTTTATCCCAGGAATGCAAGGATTCTTCAACATACGCAAATCAATCAATGTATTACACCATATTAACAAATTGAAGGATAAAAACCATATGATAGGGCTTCCATGGTGGCACAGTGGTTGGGAGTCCGCCTGCTGGTGCGGGAGGCGCAGGTTCGTGCCCCGGTCCAGGAGGATCCCACATGCTGTGGAATGGCTGGGCCCGTGAGCCATGTCCGCTGAGCCTGCGTTTGCGGAGCCTGTGCTCCGCGGCAGGGGAGGCCGCAGTGGTGGGAGGCCCGCGTATCACAAAAACAAAAACAAAACCAAATCCATATGATAATCCCAATAGATGCAGAAAAAGCTTTTGACAAAATTCAACACCCATATATGATAAAAACTCTCCAGAAAGTAGGCATTGAGGGAACCTACCTCAACATAATAAAGGCCATATATGACAAACCCACAGCCAACATCATTCTCAATGGTGAAAAACTGAAACCATTTCCTCTAAGATCAGGAACAAGACAAGGTTGCCCACTCTCACCACTATTATTTAACATAGTTTTGGACGTTTTAGCCACAGCAATCAGAGAAGAAAAAGAAATAAAAAGAATCCAAATTGGAAAAGAAGACGTAAAACTGTCCCTGTTTGCAGATGACATGATACTATATATAAGAGAATCCTAAGAGTAGCTACCAGAAAACTACTAGAGCTTATCAGTAAATTTCGTAGAGTAGCAGGATACCAAATTAATGCACAGAAATCCCTTGCATTCCTATACACTAATGATGAAAAATCTGAAAGAGAAATTAAGGAAACACTCCCATTTACCACTGCAACAAAAAGAATAAAATACCTAGGAATAAACTTACCTAAGGAGACAAAAGACCTGTACACAGAAAACTATAAGACACTGATGAAAGAAATTAAAGATGATACAAACGGAGAGAAATACTATGTTCTTGGATTGGAAGAATCAACATTGTGAAAATGACTTTTCTACCCAAAGCAATCTACAGATTCAATGCCATCCCTATCAAACTTCCAATGGCATTTTTTACAGAACTAGAACAAAAAAATGCACAATTTGTATGGAAACACAAAAGATCCTGAATAGCCAAAGCAATCTTGAGAAAGAAAAATGGAACTGGAGGAATCAGGCTTCCAAACTTCAGACTATACTACAAAGCTACAGTAATGAAGACAGTATGGTACTGGCACAAAAACAGAAATATAGATCAATGGAACAGGATAGAAAGCCCAGAGATAAACCCACGCACATACGGTCACCTTATCTTCAATAAAGGAGGCAAGAGTATACAATGAAGAAAAGACAGCCTCTTCAATAACTGGTGCTGGGAAAACTGGACAGCTACATGTAAAAGAATGAAATTAGAACACTCCCTAACACCATACACAAAAATAAACTCAAAATGGATTAAAGACCTAAATATAAGGCCAGATACTATAAAACCCTTAGAGGAAAACACAGGCAGAACACTCTATGACATAAGTCACAGCAAGGTCCTTTTTGACCCACCACCTAGAGAAATGGAAATAAAAACAAAAATAAACAAATGGGACCTAATGAAACTTAAAATCTTTTGCACAGCAAAGGAAACGATAAAAAAGACAAAAAGACAACCCTCAGAATGGGAGTAAATATTTGCAAATGAAGTAAGTGACAAAGGATTAATCTCCAAAATATACAAGCAGCTCATGCAGCTCAATATCAAAAAAACAAACAACCCAGTCCAAAAATGGGCAGAAGACCTAAATAGACATTTTTCCAGAGAATATATACAGATTGCCAACAAACACATGAAAAGATGCTCAACATCACTAATCATTAGAGAAATGCAAATCAAAACAACAATAAGGTATCACCTCACACTGGTCAGAGTGGCCATCATCGAAAAATCTACAAACAATAAATTCTGTAGAGGGTGTGGAGAAAAGGGAACCCTCTTGCACTGTTGGTGGGAATGTAAATTGATACAACCACTATGGAGAACAGTATGGAGGTTCCTTAAAAAATTAAAAATAGAACTACCATATGACCTAGCAATCCCACTACTGGGCATATACCCTGAGAACACCATAATTCAAGAAGACATATGCACCCCAATGTTCACTGCAGCACTATTTACAATAGCCAGGTCATGGAAGCAACCTAATTGTCCATCGACAGACAAATGGATAAAGAAGATGTGGTACATATATACAATGGGATATTACTCAGCCATAAAAAGGAACGAAATTGGGTCATTTGTAGAGACGTGGATGGACCTAGAGACTGTCATACAAAATAAGTCAGAAAGAGGAAAACAAATATTGTATAATAACGCATATATGTGGAATCTAGAAAAACGGTACAGATGAACCAGTTTGCAAGGCAGAAATAGAGACACAGATGTAGAGAACAAATGTATGGACACCAAGGGGGAAAAGTGGGGGGGGGGGGGGGGAGGGGGGTGTTGGGATGAATTGGGAGATTGGCATTGACATATATACACTAATGTATATAAAATAGATAACTAGGGCTTCCCTGGTGGCGCAGTGGTTGTGAGTCTGCCTGCCGATGCAGGGGACACGGGTTCGTGCCCCGGTCCGGGAAGATCCCACATGCCATGGAGCAGCTGGGCCCGTGAGCCATGGCCGCTGAGCCACCAAAAAAAAAAAAAAAAAAAGATAACTAATAAGAAACTGCTGTGTAAAAAAAACACTAAAATTAAAAAAAAAAGGACAATCATTGATACTTGCAATAGTGACTTTGAATCATCAGGAAAAGATAAGATTATGCTTATGACTCACTGCTTAAGAGGGCATAAAATTGTATTCTGCATTAAAGATGTTTCAAATGGCTGATTTTAAAGAAGCTTTGTTCATTTACATGGAGAAATTTTAGTTATCAGAAAATTACAGACAATACAGCATACTTTTTTTGTTGTTGTTGGTTTTTGGTTTTTGTTTTTTTTTGGTACGCGGGCCTCTCACTGCTGTGGCCTCTCCCGCTGCAGAGCACAGGCCCTGGACACGCAGGCCCAGTGGCCGTGGCTGACAGGCCCAGCCGCTCCGCAGCACGTGGGATCCTCCCGGACCGGGGCACGTACCCGTGTCCCCTGCATCGGCAGGCGGACTCTCAACCACTGCACCACCAGGGAAGCCCAATACAGCACACTTTTTGACAACCAACCCGAAGTTTTCCATGACTTAAGCAGTGCCTGTGCAGGAACCAGAAGTTCAGTTTCACAAACATTTGGATTGAGCTCCTATAATGGGCCCGATTCTTGAGTCACAAAGATGGGGGTCTGGTTTGGGTACTCAGTCCAGGTACGTTCTTTTTTTCAGATCTGTTACTACTTTAAGGCAGCAATGGCCAGGCCATGTGAGAACACTGAGCTGAAAAGGCCAAGCACGTTTGTCATTTCCTCTAATTTGCGTTTACCATTTTTTTAAAACTTATTTATTTCATTTAATTTATTTTTGGCTGCAGTGGGTCTTCGTTGCTGCATGTGGGCTTTTCTCTAGTTGTGGCGAGCAGGGGCTACTCTTTGTTGAGGTGTGCAGGCTTCTCATTGCAGTGGCTTCTCTCGTTGTGGAGCATGGCTCTAGGTGCACGGGCTTCAGTAGTTGTGACACACAGGCTCAGTGGCTGTGGCTTGTGGGCTCTAGAGCACAGGCTCTGTAGTTGTGGTGCAGAGGCTTAGGTGCTCCATGGCATGTGGGATCTTCCTGGACCAGGGATCGAATTCATGTCCCCTGCATTGGCAGGTGGATTCTTAACCACTGTACCACCATGGAAGTCCCTTGAGTTTACCATTTGATGAGTGAGTACTGACAGCATGTATGGAATGTCCATTGCATTTTCTCTTCTGGTCATTGTGTGTCCACATGCTACTGATGCCCCACAAATATCCACTTATCCTAACCTGGAGGTGGCCTGCAGAAGATTGTGTCTCTTCATCTGGGGGCCTTTCTTGGGTACTGGCACATGCAGAACCCAGGCACAAGAAGTGCTGAGGTTTATCATCCCAGGAGCTACCCTTGACCTGATAAATAAGGAGCTGGTGGGTCATGCCCTAGCCTCCTCACTCCAAGGTAGGACTGAGCGTGGTGGTCCACACTAGCTACCTGCTCATCAACATGTATCTTCTATTGGCTTTCTTCCCTTTTCTGTGTCATGCCCCCAAGCCCTCACCATGCTTCCTGGGATCACCTCCCAAGTAAGCTCCTTAAAACAAAATCCTTGTCTCAAGGTCTGATCTTAGGGGAGCCCAGCTAAAACAGAAGTGGCCCTAGAAAACAGTCCCTGGTTGAGATAGTGGACTTGGATGCCAGCCATTTGACAACAGGATCCCACTGCTGATGGTAAGTGTGGTGGTGATAATCTCTGGTGCTCTGCTGGGTCACAGTTACCAAAACTCCCACCTGGGATGGACTGGGATAAAGGAAGAGGATGATAGGCCATGATTAGCCAAGTGTCACCTCAGGAAATGCAGTGACAACTAGAATGCCCCATGGCAGCATTTAAAGAGACCCATCCATGTCTCCTACATGCAGCAGAGAGAAGGTGCTGAGAATCAGGCCGAAGATTGCATTATAAGAGTGGTGCATCCCCAATGTTCATTGCAGCACTATTTACAATAACCAAGACATGCAAGAAGCCTAAATGTCCATCAAGAGATGAATGGATAAAGATGTGGTACATATATACAATGGAATATTATTCAGCCATAAAAAAGAACAAAATAATGCTATTTGCAGCAACATGGAGGGACCTAGAGATAAGCATATGATGTAAGTCAGACAGAGAAAGACAAATAGCATATGATATCATTCATATGTGGATTCTAATTTTAAAAAATGATACAAATGGGGCTTCCCTGGTGGCACAGTGGTTGAGAGTCCGCCTGCCAATGCGGGGGACATGGGTTCGTGCCCCGGTCCGGGAGGATCCCAGATGCCACGGAGCGGCTGAGTCTGTGAGCCATGACCGCTGAGCCTGCGTGTCCGGAGCCTGTGCTCCACAATGGGAGAGGCCACAACAGTGAGAGGTCCGCGTACCGCAAAAAAAAAAAAAAAAAAAAGATACAAATGAAACTTATTTACAAAACAGAAACAGCCTTACACAGATATCGAAAACAAGCTTATGGTTAGCAAATGGGAAACGTTGGGGGGAGGGATAAATCAGGACCTTGGGATTAAAATACACACACTACTATATATAAGAAAGGACCTACTGTATAGCACAGGGAACTCTACTCAGTATTCTGTGATAACCTATATGAGAAAAGAATCTGAAAAAGAATGAATATATGTATAACTGAACCACTTTGCTGTACACCTGAAACTAACACAACATTGTAAATCAACTATAATCCAATAAAATTTTTTTAAAAATACGAATTAAAAAAAAAAGTGGTGCAGTTACAAAGGGAACCAAATTCTCACTCTTGGAAAGACTCTTGCTCAGGTCAGAGCTCTGACTGGGAAGGCATGGGTCTCTGAGACATGAGTTGGGCCCATTTGGGTAGATGCCCTCAAGAACCTGGACACTCCAGACCCCCCTGAACCCTTGGGTGGGTCTAGCAAGTGGCTCACTCCTCCTTGCTAGAGGAGAACATTCTCTCCTTATCTGGAAATCATTCAAAGGCCTCTCTTCAGAAAGAAGACTGGCAAGATAACCTTTGTCCTCCCCAAGATCTGCCCCCACTTACTCCTAAACCAATAAATAGGGGTGAGAATCAGTATGGCCTGTGTACAGAAATATTGTCCTGCTTGGAGAGGGAACAAATTATTCCCCAAAAGAGCTGAAGAACCTGGCTAATATGGACCGGCAGGAACTGGAAGAGCATGTATGGGCATGGATCTTGAGGATGATGGAGTGGGAGGTAGAACAGAAGCTGGATAAGGAAGAGTTTATCGGTAAGGGGGCCCATTTCTGTGACTTAGGATTTGGCACCTTGGCAAGGACACTTGAAGCCACTCCTAATACATTGCTGCAATGGCTCCCTGGAGCTCAAAGATGATGGCGTACCAAAAATGAGTTGGAGATTCCATAACTTCATTGGCAGAGTACTGAGGAGGGATCAGAAGGCTCAGAGGGACAGCATGCTAGAATGGATATAGGACACGAAAGCCCACCCACAGGCAGAGGATAATTCCCTTCACCGAAACAATAAAGAATGCAACATTAGCACTGTTGAGAATTTAGTGGCTGCTGTCCTATGGGCCGAAGTTGAGTGTAGGAGATGCTGGTACATAACTGGGCTCCCTAGGGTCAATGGATAGGATTCCACAATAAGAGTCTAATGGCAGCACTTAACCATTTGAGAGAAAAATGAATGCAGTAGCCTAATGGGCTGCAAGGCCAGAATAGCAACCAGGGGGCTGAGGATCAGTAGCTAATAGATTATGATGTTCCTAGAGATGAGATGAATGGGCAGTCAATGAAGTTATTTTTTGCATTATAAAGCCAAACAAACAGCTGATGAGTAAAAAATTGATGTCAGTCACCATGATGGAAAAATCATGATCTCTCCTACAGTTCCCATACCTGAGTCAGTTCTCAGTTCCAGAGCTCATCAATTGGAGGTGAGATGGGTCCTCTGAGGAGGATCATATATATATAATATGCCCTCCAATCTTTCCCAAAGAGCCCCGTGGCTATTTATCAGAGTAACTAACCACCGGGAAAGTGGAATATACATATCTTTCGAGCACAGCTGAACATAGGGCCTGAGCTGACATACTTAGGGGATCCAAAACACCATGACAGCCCCTGTTAGAATGGGGCTATACAGGAGCCAGACAAAAACAAAATTCTAGCTCAAGTCCATCTCAAAGCGGATCCAATGAGTCTGTGGATCCATCCTGTGGTTACTTCCCTGGTTCCTGAGCAGGTAACTGGGTTGAGCGTACTTAACTGATAGACCCTCACATTTGTTTCCTGACCTGAGGAGTAGAACCATAATAGTAGAAAAGGCTTATTTTATGCTCAAAATGCCCCTCCTACCCTATCACCCCTCCTGGCCAAAATGAGAGGCAACACAATGTCCCAGGTGTAATGACAGTGATCCCCATGATATCCCGCTGAACAGTTCTTGCAAACAACAACAAACCCCCAAACAAAACCCACCAAGATAAAATGAAACACAAATGGATAATGGAAGATGACAGAGGACTAATGCAAAGCAAAAAGTAGCTTCAAAGAGCAGCTGCTGTGCTGGAAGTGGTACCTCTACTAGAACAAATCAGCACATGGGAATATAGCTCTGACCATTTATTGGGTCATTCAGAAGGCTTCCAGTTTTGAGTACACAGAGTCAGAGACGGCTCTGTAGCCCTCTGTGCTTCAGACTATAGCACAGAATGTGCCCTTCCCTTTGGGCTACATGTCCTAAAAGTTCCACAGTGCAAGAGGCAGCTGAGGTGAAGGGACTGACAAGCCCCCAATATGACAGTTGTGGTGCAGAAACTTCTAGGTTTCTGGAGCAAGGCAGCAAAGAACTATTCACTTTGAAAAGCAGGTCCTGGCATGCTACTAGGCCTTTGTAGAGACTGAGTCATCCATCATGAGCCAAATCTTGTCAGAACCACTAAATCATATGGTCAAGCAGGTACATCATCAATCCATAATATAATAAAAATGCTATGCTCAGGATTGGGCCAAGAAGGTCCAGAGGGCACACTCGAACTGCACAGATGGTCTAGACTCCCATGTCATTACACTAATACCTCTCCTTTAGCTCACACATATGGCGAGAGAAGAAGAAAAAAAGCCCAGGTTTGGTAAATGAATGGGTCAGCTCAATGGCTGGGGATAAGCCCCAAATGGCTTGCTACTGATGTATAATTCCACTCAGTGACTGAAAGACAGTTTGGGTGGAAATTCCCCCAGTGGGCAGAACTTCAAGCTGTACACTTAATCAACCTGGTATGGAGGGAGAAGAGATCAGATATAAGAATATATATGGACTTTTTTAAAAAAATAAATTTATTTATTTATTTTTGGCTGCATTGGGTCTTTGTTGCCGCGCACTGTCTTTCTCTAGTTGCAGCGAGTGGGGTTACTCTTCGTTGCGGTGTGCAGGCTTCTCATTGTGGTGGCTTCTCTTGTTGCGGAGCACGGGCTCTAGGTGCATGGGCTTCAGAAGTTGTGCATGCGGGCTCAGTAGTTGTGGCTTATAGGATCTAGAGCACAGGCTCAGTAGTTGTCGTGCATGGGCTTAGTTGCTCCACGGCATGTGGGATCTTCCCGGACCAGGGCTCGAATCCGTGTGCCCTGCATTAGCAGATGGATTCCTAACCACTGTGCCACCAGGGAAGCCCCTATATACGGACTTTTGAAAGTGGTGAATGGTTTGACTGGAGGCCAGGAACCCAGAAGGATCAAGTCTGGAAGACTGAAAATGAGGAGGTCTGGGAAAGAGGCATATGGATAGATTCACGGTAAAGAGCACAGAGAGTGTGGGGATGGATTTTTTTTAAGATTTAATTTTTTAGAACAGTTTTACATTCATAGCAAAATTGAGTGGAAGGTACAGGTACCCATATACTCCCTGTCCCCACACATGAATAGCCTCCTTCACCTGATAATAACATCCCCTACCAGAGTTGAACATTTGTTACAACTGATGAACCTACATTGACACATCATCACCCAAAGTCCACAGCTTATCTTAGGGCTCACTCTTGGTGTTGTACATTCTATGGGTTTGAACCAATGTATAATGACATGTACCCATCATTATAGAATCATGCAGAGTACTTTCACCACCACCCCCCATCCTTTGTGTTCCACCTATTCATCCCTCCCTACACCCCCAACCCCTGGAAACCACTGATATTTTTACTGTCTCTATAGTTTTGTCTTTTCCAAAATGTCATTTAGGTGGAATCATATAGTATCTTTTCAGATTGGCTTCTTTCACTTAGAATGCATTTCATGGCTTAATAGCTCATTTTTTAACATTGTCTGGACGTACCATAGTTTATGCATTCACCTTGAAGGACATGTTGGTTGTTTCCAAATTTTGGCAAATGTGAACAAAGCTGCTATAAATATCCACGTGTAGGCTTTTGTGTAGACATACGTTTTCAACTCCTTTGGGTAAATATCAAGGAGCACAATTATTGGATCATATGGCAAGTTTGTTTAGTTTTATAAGGAACTGCCGCACTGTCTTCCAAAGTGGCTGTACCATTTTGCATTCCTACCAGCAGTGGATGAGAGTTCCTGTTGCTCCACATTTTTGCCAGCATTTGGTGTTGCCAGTGTTCTGAATTTTGGCCATTCTAATAGATGTGTAGTGGTTTCTCACTATTGTTTTACTTTTCATTTCCCTGATGACATATGATGTAGAGCATCTTTTCATCTGCTTGTCAGCTGTATATCTTTTTGGTGAGGTGTTTAAGATCTTTGGCCCATTTTTAAATCACGTTGTTTTCTTATTGGTGAGTTTTAAGTCTTCTTTGTACATTTTGGATAACAGTCCTTTATTAGATGTGTCTTCTAAAAATATTTTCTCCAGTTTGTGGCTTATCATCTCATTCTTTTGACATTGTCTTTTGTAGAGCAGAGGTTTTTAATTTTAATGAAGTCCGGATTCTCAATTCTTTCTTTCATGGATTGGTGTTGCATCTAAAAAGTCATTGCCATACCCAAGGCCATCTAGGTTTCCTCCTATGTTATCTTCTAGGAGTTTTACAGTTTTGCATTTTATATTAGGTCTGTGATCCATTTTGAATTAATTTCTGTAAAAGGTGTTAGGTCTGTGTCAAGATTCATTTTGTTGCATGTGGATGACCAGTTGTTCTAGCATCCCTTGTTGAAAAAACTATCTTCACTCCATTGTATGATCTTTGCTCCTCTGTCAAAGACCAGTTAACGATATTCATGTGGGTCTATTTCTGGACTCTCTATTCTGTTCCATTGATCTATCTGTCTGCTTCTTTCACCAATACCACACCATCTTGATTACTATAGCTTTACAGTAAGTTTTAATGTCAGTCCTCCAACTTTTTTGTTCTTCAATATTGTGTTGGCTATTCTGAGTCTTTTGCCTCTCCATATAAATTTTAGAATCATTTTTGTAGACAAAATGATCTACTAAATCATATCTATAAAATAACTTGCTAGGATTTTGACTGGGATTGCATTAAATCTATAGATCAAGTTGGGAGTAAATGGCATCTTGACAATACTGAGTCTTCCTATCCATGACTATGAAATATCACTCCATTTAATTTAGTTCTTCATCGATTTCTTTCATCAGAGTTTTGCAGTTTTCCTCATATAGATCTTTCACATCTTTTGTTAGATTTATACCTAAGTATTTCATTTTGGGGTAAAGTATATGGTATATATACATATACAAATATATGGTACAAATATATGGTACAAATACAAATATATGGTATTGTGTTTTGAATTTCAAATTCTACTTGTTCATTATTGGTATACAAAGAATAAGATTGATTTTTGTATATTAACTGTGTATTTTGCAACCCTGTTATAATCATTTACTAGTTCCAGGAGGTTTTTGTTGTTGTTATTGATGATTCCTTCCATATTTTCTAGATAGTCATATCATCTGTGTACAAATACAGTTTTATTTCTTCCTTCCCAATCTGAATACCTTTTATTTCCTTTTCTTGTCTTACTGCATTAGCTAGAACTTCCAATACAATACTGAAAAGGAACAGTGAGAGGAGACACCCTTTCCTTGTATCTGATCTTAGTAGGAAAGCTTCAAGTTTCTCACTATTAAGTATGAGGGATGGATCTTTTTATCTCTTGTCAATACCCATCAGAGAACATCCATTGTAGAAGATGCTGAACTACTATGTGAACAGAATGACTTGTCCACAGATGTCAGCCAGCCTCTGTCCTCAGCTGCTTCAGTGTTTGGATAATGAACCCATAAATGAAGTAGTCATATTGATAGGCTGGAGGCTCTGTATGGGTCCCCTCTCTACAATGCTCATTTAGTTACTGCTACTGCTGAATGTCCAAACTATTAGCAGTAGAAATTTGTGCTGAATCCTTTATATAGTGTTATCACTCTAAGAGAACAATCAGCCAATTTGATACAAGTTGATTATGTTGGACCTCTTCCACTCTGGGACGGGCAGTGATTCATCTTTATTGGAACTTACATGTATTTCAAACATGGGTTTGCCTTACCTGTCAACCATGCCTCTGCCAATACCACTACTGAGGGCTCACAGGGGATCCTGCATAATGTTGTCTCAAACCAAGGATCCACAGAAAGGGACTAAAGTCAAAGAAGTATGACAATGGGCAAAGGGACACAAGGTCTATTGGTCCTATCATATACTACATCACTTGGAAATTGCCAGATTATTAAATGTTGGAATTACTCGATAGCAGATGATGCCCCATGGGGCTGAGGAGTAGTCCTTCATGATATGGTATATATATTGAACCAACAACCAGATCACATAATTCTGGGAACCAAGAGGTGCAAACACTGTGGGTCCTCTCACCATCATTTTGTTACTCACTTGGGGATTTTGTGCTTCATGATTCCACAGCTTTAGACACTGGGGATTAATGTTTCTAGACACAGTAAGGGTTCTATTTGACCCAAAGCTATGACTGCTGCCTGCTCATTTGGGGGCTCTTCAAGTCCATGGACTAGAAGGCAAAGAAAGGAGTTACCATACTGGCAAAGGATAACTGACCCTAATTATCATGAGGAGCTTGGGTTGTTGCTACACAATGAGGCAGGAGGAAGTTTTTCTGGACTCAGGATTCATAGGTGTGCTTCTTGGTGATACTTGGGGATAATAATAAATGGGAAATTTCACAAATAACAGCACGACAAGAGCAAAATAATCATGGGCTCAGACCCCTAAAAGAGGAAGGTCTGGCTCACTAAGCAAGCAATTCTGACAAGAAATGTTGGCTGAGGGTGAGGGGGAATCTAGCACAGGTAGTGGAAGAATGTGGAGATGTTTGCCTGTGTCTCAGGGGGTCCCCAGCAGGACTGAGCCCCAGCTGTATTAGTGGTGACTCTCTCAATTTGTCTCAAGTCTTCAGTCTCCCACAGGACTTCCTGGAATCATTTCCCAAATAAACTACCTACACCCAAATCCTTATCCCAAAGTCTGCATTTGGGAGAACCCCAGTAAGACTCTTTTTAACAGTATTATCATGAGGTCTTTGACAAACACCTTGCTGAAATCCTCATATACCACATCTCTCTCTCCTAAAAGACAAATGAGTTTAGTCTGCTATGATTTCTTGCTAGGGAAACCCATGCTGGCTCCTGGGGATTATAAGTTTCTTTTCTAAGTACTCATGAAAATCCATTTAATAAGTTATAATTTGATAGTAGGCATATTGCTACTTTTTAAAAATTATAATTTTCAAAGTCTAATTTGGCTTTGTTTAACATTGGTGGATTTTTATCTGTAAAATACTGAAACTTTTTTTCTATGTGGTGTTGAAAATCATTTTCTTTAAATATTGCCTAAATACTATTATTTCATCTAGATACTAAATATTTTGCTGAGATGGTTTTTATTCTGAAAGACTTGCTTACATGAGAGAAATCATGTGTTGAATTTATAATGCCAAAGCTTTATGTGTTAAGTATTTACACGTAAGCAAAGGGAAATCATTAAAGCCAATTTTTTTGGCAATCCAATATATCTAAAAGCACCAAGCATTTAAAGATGTAAACATCTCTTCAGAACTCGGTTGCATTTCTTTACACTAACAGTGAAATATCAGAAAGGAAATGTTAGAAAACAGTACCTTTTAAAATTGCATCAAAAAAGAATACCTAGGAATAAACCTGACCAAGGAGGTGAAAGATTTATGAAAACATTATAACATTATAAAACATTAATAAAGGAAATTAAAGAGGATTCAAAGAAATGGAAAGATATCCCATGCTCTTGGACTGGAAGAATTAATACTGTTAAAATGGCAATACTACCCAAAGCAATCTACAGATTTAATGTGATCCCTAACAAATTATCCATGACATTTTTCACAGAACTAAAACAAATAATCCAAAAATTTATGTGGAACCATAAAAGACCCAGAACTGCCAAAGCAATCCTGAGGAAGAAAAAACAAAAGCAGGGGACATAACTCTCCTGGACTTCAGATAATACTACAAAGCTACAGTAATCAAAGCAGTGTGGTACTGGTACAAAAACACATATAGATCAATGGAACAGAAAAGAGAGCACAGAAATAAACCCACACACCTATGGTCAATTAGTCTTTGACAAAGGAGGCAAGAATATAAAATGGGAAAAATCCCTTCAGCAAGTGGTGCTGGGAAAGTTGGACAGCTGCATGTAAATCAATGTACTTAGAACATACCCTCACACCACACACAAAAATAAACTCAAAATGGCTTAATGACTTAAACAAAAGACATGACACCATAAAACTCCTAGAAGAGAGCATCGGCAAAACATTCTCTGACATAAACTGTATGTTTTCTTAGGTCAGTCTCCCAAAGCAATAGAAATAAAAACAAAAATAAGCAAATGGGACCTAATCAAACTTACAAGCTTTTGCATAGCAAAGGAAACCATAAAAACAAACGAAAAGACAACCTACAGAATGGGAGAAAATATTTGCAAATGATGCGACCGACACGGGTTTAATCTCCAAAATATATAAACCATTCATACAACTCAACAAAACAACAACAACAAAAAACCCAATCCAAAAACGGGCAGAAGACCTAAATAGACATTTCTCTAAAGAAGACATACAGATGGCCAGTAGGCACATGTAAAGATGCTCAACATCACTATTTCTTAGAGAAATGCAAATCAAAACTACAATGAGGTACCACATCACACTGGTCAGAATGGCCATCATTAAAAAGTCTAAAAATAACAAATGCTGGAGAGGTTGTGGGGAAAAGGGAACCCTCCTACACTGTTGGTGGGAATGTAAGTTGGTGCAGCCACTACGGAAAATGGTGTGGAGGTTCCTCAGAAAACTAAAAATAGAATTACCGTATGATCCAGCAATCCCACTCCTGGGTATATACCCAGACAAAACTATAATTCAAAAAGATACATGCATTCCTATGCTCATAGCAGCACTATTCACAATAGCCAAGACATGGAAACAACCTAAATGTCCATCGACAGAGGAACAGATAAAGAATATGTGGTACATATATACAATGGAATACTACTCAGCCATAGAAAAGAATGAAATAATGCCATTTGCAGTAACATGGATGCAAATAGAGATTATCATACTAAGTGAAGTAAGTCAAACAGAGAAAGACAAACACCATATGATATCACTTATATGTGGAATCTAAAGTATGGCACAAATGAACCTACCTATAAAACAGGAACAGACTTGCAGACATAGAGAGCAGACTTGTGATTGCCAAGGGGGAGTGGGGGAGGGAAAGGGATGGACTAAAGTTTGGGATGAGTAGATGCAAACTATTACATTTAGAATGGATAAACGACAAGGTCCTACTGTATAGCACAGGGAACTACACCCAGTCTCCTGAGATAAACCATAATGGAAAAGAATATAAAAAAGAATGTGTGTATGTGTGTGGTTGAGCCACTTTGCTCTATAGCAGAAATTAGCATAACATTGTAAATCAACTATACTTCAATAAAAAAATAAAGATGCAAACATCTCTATTAACCCTTTTCAACTTATCAGAATGGAAATAACAAATAGCAAAGGTTTTATAAAATAGGATAACAAATTCAATGTAGAGCAATACTTTCCATATGAGTTATATAAAATATAAACAAATGATCATTAAACATTAATATGACTCAAATGTAATACATAATGAGAAAAAATGAACACTTAAATATTGAACAGAAGAGATTAATAACAAAAACCCTTTACAGTTTACTTTTGTCAATAAAGGGTCTGAGTCATAATTTAGCAGGAGCCTTGAATATTTAAGCTAAACTAAAGCTGCATTATAACAGCCACAGTGCACAGTCTATACAGCTTCGCACACTGAAAATTCAATCAGGGCTTGAGGCAACTTTCTTACACACCCAAAATACAGCAACTAAAAAGGCTTTCTTTCTTGGTTAAATGAGATAAATCTTAAGACTAGGAAACATTCAATAAATAAAAATTTAACATTGCATTTTGCTAGGCACATAAGTTAACACACACACACACACACACACACACACACACACACACACACAGTGACAAAAACAGGCACAGAAAGTATTTATATGTGGAAGAATCATCACGTTAATTTATGTCAAAGAATATCATGTTTGTTTATCTTAATGCAGGGCCTAGTTAGGTTTTAAGGTTTCATAAATACTTTTGAATTACTGAACTGCATATATAGAATATTTAAAAGTTGCTACCGAAAAAAAAAGAAAACAAAGTTGAAATTCTACCTAGCAACATAGGTTTCTCAACATAACTTCCTTCCCTATGGACATCAAACTAAGAAACATATAGAGAGAAAATAAATGGTTTTTGAAAGATACACAAGCCATTTAAAGAGGTCTGTTTCTGAATTACACAGAATATTCTGGTCTATAAAAAATGGAATAGTTTTCAGAGAGAGAATCAATTTTTGCCTAAAGAAATATGGGGTAAGACTGGAACCCTCAGTGAAAGCTCTAAAAGGACACAGAACCCAATGAGTGACCTGAATAGTGAGGGACGGGTGAGAAACAACTATGCAGTAAGTGCTGGCTTGTTAGTGGATCTTTTCCCCTCCCTTCTCTCATTCATTCACCTTTTTAAGACTGCCTTCTGTGTCCTTTTGGGGGGAAGTTATCTTACCCTTCATCATTTGTTCCTTCAGTACTTTAATATAAAACCTACAAGAAAAACAACAAATTCAAGGCTAGTATTAAGAGCTTGAATAAAGATATCAAGAAGCCTTATCCTTGGATCAATAAACTCTTCTTGGTAAATAAAATCTTCATTTGTGGAAGTGGGATGACCTTTCTTAGCAGACGGCATTCATTTAGGGTGTGACACTCTGCTTTTGGAAGTGGGAATAATTACTTTCTAAATAATGTAATAAAAGTAAGTACTTTCCTTCTGAGGCATTATTGCTTTATGGACTTTATTTTGTTTATCCTTAGAGTATATTGTTGCATTACACAAGTGCAGATATGATACCTAACTTCTAATGATTTATCCAAAATCATACAAGAAAAAGCAGGACTAATGGAAATGTAATCAAAACCTCTTGAAAATGCAGTTACTGTAGATACACATAAATAAATAAACTATAATCAAAAGTTGAATCTGAGGTCTGGTAACTGATTTTATGTTAAATAGAGGTCTTTTAAAAATTGTTCTTGGGTCTTCCCTGGTGGCGCAGTGGTTAAGAATCCTCCTGTGAATGCAGGAGGATTCTTAACCACAGCAGGATTGAACACGGGTTCGATCCCTGGTCCGGGAAGATCCCACATGCCATGAAGCAACTAAGCCCGTGCGCCACAACTACTGAGCCTGTGCTCTAGAGTCCGTGAGCCACAACTACTGAAGCCCGCGTGCCTAGAGCCCGTGCTCCACAACAAGAGAAGCCACCGCAATGAGAAGCCCACTCACCGCAACAAAAACCCAATGCAGCCATAAATAAATTTATATATTAAAAAAAAAGTGTTCTCATTTAACATAACTTAAAAGAATATTCTGGAAACTGAAGTATAAAGATTACATTTATTCTGAATCCAGATACTTTCTCAACTGTATAAGTACAGGATGGCTCTGCCTTCTCCATTAGTAATACGGACTCGTAAGTTATGCTGCAAAAAATGTCTGACCCTCCTCAGCATTTAGCTAGAGAGACCAAAGGAGTTAACCGAAACCTCATGTTCACTGTTAATTTTCATTATAATTGGTAAAAATGATGCCTATAATAGATGGTATTCACATTTTCAATAAATTCATATTTTTTTGATGATCACATATAGAAAACAAATTAGATTTCATGTTAAAAAATAAGGTTTATTTGTAATAACTATCTTTAATAATTATATATTTTTCCTCTGGGGAATGCACAAGTACAAACAATGCTAGCTTTAACATTTATTGAAAAGCCGTGCTCTTTACACTAATGCAAAAGGATAAGCCTCTTCTTTACTATAAAGAATTCTCACTGCATTTGAACTAAGATTCTGGAGCACTCAGCAGAGAAGAGTTTGGGATGACAGGCCAGAATCAGTCAGTAGGTTTTCTCCTCAATTAGGTAACTGAAATAGGAACTCTAGTTCTAAATATCAGAAGCAAAGTCTAAATGTTAGAAAAATAAAGAGAAGGAATACAACAAACTGCTTCAAATACATGCCTGAGGTGAGAAACAGCTTGTACTTTCATGTAGTGGCAGCTTCCAGATGAAATCTTCTTCAGTTTTTAATCTGCAGGTTCATATCTGGAAAGAGATATATATTCAATTAACAGCATAATGTCATGATACTTTTTGCTGTTGTTGTTGTTACCAAATAAGTTTACTTGAAACACCTCCAGTGACTAAACCAGTAATGTTGCATTTTTCACTTAAAATCACTGCTACGGTAGAAGTCAGATACATTCAAGGCATGACGAGGGTGACTCGCGATTCCTGCCACAGGTGGAGAATGGACCAGATAACTGCTGAGATACCTTCAGGTTCCAAGTTTCTACATGTGGCATCTAGATCTGTGATAGCTTAGCAGATTAGGGATTCGGCGGTAATTATGGTAATTATCTAATCGATGGCCTGATGGACACAAACAGCTGATATGGCTTTGTGAGTACAGGGTTAACAGACCCTCTTCTCTAAGGAAAAATATGATCTGGGATTCACTTTCTAGCTCTAGTACCCTGAAACCCTGCTAAAGGTAAAATGTCAGCTGAGTTTCCAGGCAGAGCCACTGATGACAGAAATGACCCCAATTAGAAGACTCCATCTGGACCAGGAGAACTGTGAACAACTATACATCCATGGCGGAAACCACGGCTTCGGCTTCCCTACAGTTGAGTCCCTCCCTCCTGGACATGTCCCTGCCTGGGCACCACGTGGCTGGACCAAAGACACTGGTCCTATATAGGGCATGGAACTTCTAAGCCATGCTGGCTCTGGCACCCACGCATGGACTCATTTTCTAGCACCTAAATTGTCATGTGAGAGCACAGTATGATCAGGTTGTGGGCTGCAGCAAGGACACCACTGAGGAGAAATGCCCAATGCTGCCCTATGTGCTTGCTGTGGTTTCTGTCCAATATCCTGCTAAGAGAATCCACGGCCAGAGTAGCCTAGTGTAGCCCTGTGTGAGGCTAAAGGTTCAGCTGAACCTGAAAAGAAACCCTGGTGGGTGTTACAGATGAGGCCTGGCCAAAACCCCTATGCCTTCCTCAGATACAGCCTTCTGGACTGAATGACAGAGCAACTCCCCACCGGCCTGACCTCTCCAGACACAAGGTTAGACTTAATGAAGGACAGACATCAAGCCAGCAGGGAGACAATCTGAGAGACAGGATCAGTATGTCTTACTTGGCCAGTTTTTTCCTCAGGTCTTTGATTTGGTCATTCTTCTTGGTGAGAATCTCTTTCATGTTTCGATAAGCTGCTGTTTGTTGGAATTTTTTCTCTAATTCCTGCATAGTGAAAAATGTCAGCCCATTAATAAGAAATAGTTAAGGAAAGAAATAACATATCTGATGAAAATATATATTTTGCCCTAATTTTACTAATATTGTGCTTATTTTATTTTCTAATTTTTATTATTTATTTATTTATTTTTGCAGTACGCGGGCCTCTCACTGTTGTGGCCTCTCCCGTTGCGGAGCACAGGCTCTGGATGCACAGGCTCAGTGGCCATGGCTCACGGGCCCAGCCACTCCGCGGCATGTGGGATCTTCCCGGACCGGGGCACGAACCCATGTCCCCTGCATCAGCAGGCAGACTCTCAACCACTGCACCACCAGGGAAGCCCTATTTTCTAATTTTAAAAAATATATACTTATATAAAGTTAAGACTATTCAAATTTTAAAAATACATTCTTTCAAATGGGAAGCTAATAAAATAGTAACATTTCCCAAGTACAATATTAGCAAATAACTCAAACATACTATGCCATAGACATGGGAAATCTATTTGAAAAAGTAAATTCATTTTCAGGTAAAATAAGCATGCTCTTTTTTCCAAATCCCAAAATATTGCCAGTATTTGAAGAGGAGGATTTTAAATTTAATTACATTTTAGCTCCCATACTCTTAAGAGTCTAACCCCTAAAGCGAAAAAACCAGTTCTCCACATATCTCATATAAATTAAGAAAAAAGTATAGAACCCTTGAGAAAAAAGCCACTCATCCCTCTGCCAGACTGTAAGAGGGCTGATCAGGAAGAGCAAAATGGGTGCTCAGGGTGCCGGCTGTACGCCACCCTCAGTGGAGTATTCACCATAGAACAGAAGGAGTGAAGGTTTTTATTATCACAGATATTTTAGTGCCAAAGATGGAAGAATTTCAGTGTCCCCAAATGATAAATCTTTAGAACACAAATTGCCTAATACCTTGACAAAAAATGAAGTGAATCTGTAGTTGTCCAACGTTTCCCTTAGTTACACTGCATTCATCACTTAATCGGATATAAACAGACAAATCTGACCTTTTCAGCCATGCTCAGCTGCTCCTGCACCCTGAGTAGGTCATGCTTGGCTGTCGCTAGATTCTCCTCCAGGGACTTCTGGTTTTCTGTCTGGTCATTAAGTGTCTTCTGAAACTCACTCTTTAAAGCAGCAACTGTGTTTTCCAAGTCACTCAAGTCTTGGGTCTTTATAAAATCCTATGAAAAATACATACACTCACATGATTTCATGCTGACATCCTAAATAGTAACTGCTTTAGATTCAGCATCACAGGTGATGGAAACAGATGATGATGTGTGTTGCGTGTGCATGTCAGCATCCCCCGCCAGCCTTCTCTGCCACTGCAGCCCAGTCAGGGTCACCAGCACACCCAGTTCACCCTCAGCACCCAGTGCACTGTGTCCTGAGCACAGCAGACCACACTCAGTGGTCACTGATTTCCAAGTATGTAAAATATGATTTATGAACTGCTGGAATTCCAAAAGAGGAACAAGAGAGGTGGGATCCTAAATTTGACAAGATTGTGCTTCCCCGAGTTGGGGTGGCAAATAAGCTTCATTTTTGAAAAGTCAAGGTAAAAAAATCCTGTTGAAGAATTTTTAATGATACACATGGAAAAATAATAAAATTAATACAATTTATACAAAAAATGTAACAGACATGTTTTACAATATTATGAGAGCCTAATTAATGCTTACTGATTATATGGCTTGCTAAATTTACAAGATTTTAAGTTTTTTACATTAATTCAATATGCACATATTTGTACACTTCGTCAGTGTAATATAAGCAGCTGGATCTTCTCTCTACCTGGATCATGTTTTTAACTAGACAAAATTTATAAAAGACAAAAGTTATATTAATGACAGGAAAATGGTCTATAATTGCTAACTATGAAGACGAAGCACTACTATCAACAAAAGAAGAATTCCTTACTTATTTTTGAAATCTGGTTTTTAAAAAGATTTTATTTCACTGCATCTAGTGAAGGCCTGCACGCATTTTGCTTTTGCCAAATCTTAAAAGCAAAATTGGAGCAAAACCTTCAATGGCTTTTAAAACAAATTCATCATCCGAAAATGTTGGTAACTGGTTTACTTTTGAGAAACTAAAGCTGTTCTGGAGTATCTAGCTGTTTTATGGTCCTTGGTATATAATGATTGAAATTTATGGTCCTTGGTATATAATGATTGAAAATCATATATATTTCCTTTTGTTTTAGCCATATAAGACGCATCCTTTTATTTAAAAAATACCTACAGACTGGGCTTCCCTGGTGGCGCAGTGGTTGAGAGTCTGCCTGCCAATGCAGGCGACACGGGTTTGTGCCCCGGTCCGGGAAGATCCCACGTGCCACAGAGCGGCTAGGCCTGTGAGCCATGGCTGCTGAGCCTGCACATCTGGAGCCTGTGCTCCGCAACGGGAGGGGCCACAACAGTGAGAGGCCCGCATACCGCAAAAAACAAAACAAAACAAAACAAAAAACCTACAGATAAAATAATGTAACGCCTGAGACTGGCTTCAAAAAAACATGGGGGGGAACTTCCCCAGTGGCGCAGTGGTTAAGAATCTGCCTGCCAATGCAGGGGACACAGGTTCGAGCCCTGGTCCGGGAAGATCCCACATGCTGCGGAACAACTAAGCTCGTGCACCACAACTACTGAGCCTGCGCTCTGGAGCCCGCAAGCCACAACTACTGAGCCCATGAGCCACGACTACTGAGCCCGTGAGCCACAACTACTGAGCCTGTGTGCCACAGCTACTGAAGCCTGCACACCTAGAGCCCATGCTCCTCAACGAGAAACCACCACAATGAGAAGCCCACGCTTGCTGCAACTAGAGAAAGCCTGTGCACAGCAATGAAGACCCAACGCAGCCAAAAAATTAATTAATTAAAAAAACCCAAAAAACATGGGGAAAGGGAGAAGAAAGTAGAGGTAAATATGAAACCAGACTGGCCATGTCTTGATGACTGACTGGTAAAGCAGAGTGATGAGTACCTGGGGTGCATTACACTATTCTCTCTACTCTTGTATATGTTTGAAATTTTCCATAGAAAAAGTATAACCAAAGTCTAATGAAGTAAGTTTGGGGATTGTTTAGTAGACATTTACAATGGCACTACAACCACTAGAAAAGCCAGTGCTGCAATGAAAATTCATTCCAATGGTCCTGCTGACAGGATCCTATTACAGCATCTAATCTCAATGGAAAGGCCAAAGGAGGCAGAACTGAGCACACGATGACTTCCAGGGCAGAGTGATACTCAGTCATTCCATTCAGACAAGCTTGGAGAACTTCACTGGATTTCACTGTATTACAGAAGCACAGCTAGATATACGCGGATTAGAAGATGCATGACGAGTAAATTCATTCTGTTTTGTCACACTCACCGAAGGGAAACTTAAGTAATAATAAGTTCTGTATAATAATAACTAAAAACTCTTCCTTTCTTCCCGTTGTAATTGGAAGGGCAAAGTGAAAGGGAGAAGAACTTTTAAAAAATAAATTTAAGCATATCTCATATGCCAATGGGCTCTGGGATATGTGAAGTACATGAGCTGTGTATCTGCCCCCACTGCCCTCAACAGGCGCTCACCTGGCCTTTCCTGGACAAGTTTGTCTCAATGCAGAACTACAGTGGTGGCCTCCCTCTCAGGGAGTGGCTGGCTGTGGGGCATAATACTGATAGTAGCTAAGACTTAATATAAGTTTATAACTTGATCATCTAGAAAATGTGAAAATGCTAAAACTGATTTCACCTTCTGAGTTCCTTGATCAAGCTGTAAATCTTGCAGTGCTCTTTCTAGTTTTGACTTCTCATCCAATGCATTTGTTGCCTATAATCAAGATTAAACAAAATACATTCAGTACTTAGTCTGTAAGTAACTCTTTCAATAATTTTGTTAAAGTATTTCTCGGTTACCTGTGTTTCAAGGGTCTTCAGCCTTGACTTTAATTTCTCATTCTCTTCTTGAAGTCTTAAAATTTCCTTTGTGAGTAAATTCAAGTTTTATTATGTTAGCCAAAGTATTTTTAATCCTTTGTTTCACTTAAAAATTTAATTTTTATATTAAATTTAAATTACATAAAAGCTCAAAAGTCTGCATGCCCTGGTTACGGGTAATATTCCAGTTTTACCCAGCCCACCAGCCTCAACACGTATGAGTCATCTCTGGCTCTAAGACTTCTAGTTTCTTCTTTCACAGTCTCTCAGGCTTTTTGCAGCCCTCTACTCTCAGCCTTTTTGCCAAGTCCCTTTCCCCTGCCATCTCTCACCTAGCTGATCCTGCAACTCTTGGGTTTGTTCTCAGCCTACACTGTACACCACTTGCCGCTTATCCTCAAGACACAATCTTCATCATTCCATACCCTAAGTGGTTCCAACTGAGCTGAGGTCCAAGGGCCTTGCTCATCAGCAGCTCCGTCACAAGCATCAGCTGTCAGTGCAGTCTCACTTCTTACTATACCCCAGCACATGCAGCATCGCCCAGCTGGAGAGCCTGCACTCTGCTCCAAGGCATGCCAGCCTCCTCTCTGCCTCTGACTGCTGCCCACTCTGTTCCTCTGCTGGCCATACCATTTCTCTTCCCTCTGACAATTCAATCTGTTACACCTTTCAGCCCAGCTCAGGCACCACCTTACCCAAGAGCCTGTCCTCAACTACTCTTATCCACATGGAAATGTGTCTTCTCTGCCACCCTGTGGCACCTTTGGCACCAGGTTAGTGGCAACTGTGGCACACAGGTTCGCATTCTGCTGTCTCTGTTCCTAGAATATTAGTTATCCCTTCCCAATGAGACTACAAGGTTTTTGAGGGCAAAAGGCCAGGTATTGCTTTTCTTTTTATGTAACAATATCTAGCATAATGTTGAGAACACAAGAGTCATGAAAAATAGTTGTATATCAGTAATTAATCTTTATAAACCTCTTAATTAAAAAATCTCTTCACTGTTATCACAGCTCATAAACTTCAAATGTCCATCAATAAACACTTTCCAAAATTCTATGCTCTTCACTTCATTATGAAAAGATGCAATCAAGAGCTGCTTCAGACTCTCTGGGAGTTACGTGTGCCCTCTTCTGGCCCACCAGGTACCATTCAGTACAACTACTGCGATGGGCTAATTACCCTCAGTGGACCAAAGCCTGAATCAACACCTTCCACCCAGTCTCTCTACCCTAGAGCTGGGCAGGCAGTGAGCATATATCCTTAGAGAGTTTGCCATTTCTCAAAATGATGGCAACATTACCTTGTTTAGGAGTTCTGCTGTTCCACCTTCGTTAAGTGGAGCAAGTTTTGGCTTTATGTTATCTATGGTGGGCTGAAACAAAACAAAGAAACCAAACTGAAATCACCACTGAATAAAACACGTGTAATCCCTGAACCCTTGTACTTTCTAAGTGGAAGACACTGTGTAAACATATTCACTGAGATATCAGCTAGATTTTCATGGGTTTGGATCTCTGCTACGTCCTAGTGCTTAGGACAGTGCCTGGCCCACAGTGCCCAATGCAAATTAGAGATAAAAACAAAACCCATCCTCCTTGTATCTTTAAAACCAAAAAACAGGTGGAAGAGAAAGGAGGGAGGGAAGGTACTCAAAGCCAAAGCTGATAAAGATCCTAGTATCTAGAGACTGGGATTTTAAACTGTGGGAGCTAAAACAGATTTCTGCATGAACCCCAGAAAAATTGTAATAATGATGAGGATTTAGGTAAACTACACTACGGATGAGTAACTTGACACAAACATTCTGGCAGTTTAGCAATATGTATTAAAACAAAACAATTCATGCCCTCTGACCTAGAAATTTCTTAGCTAGAAATATGTTCCAAAGGAATAATTAGAAAATTGTTTTGCACGTGTATGTTCATGGATTGATCTTGGCAGTGTTTTACCATGTAACACCACAGAGGATTTAGGGTGCATCTACACAATGGAATGCTAAGTGGTCACTACAGGTAATGAGAATGATTAAAGAGACAAGCAGGTAACTACCAGTACTGTCTCCACTTGACAGATGAGGGGAACGAGGCTCAGCCATCTCAGGTAACCTGCTCAAGGTCGCACAGCTGAGAAGTGACAGTGCCAGGATGCATGCCCCCAACGCCTGTGCTCCGCATCATCTGAGTGAAGAGCTTGCATGGCTGGGAGGCGGGTGGACTGCGGGGATGTTGTGTGCATGCGCATGCGTGTGTGAGGTAGTAGACAAAAACAAGTTTTTCATAGTTACTTCCAAAACTTATCTTTTTTCTCCTAAAAATCTGAGAGGCAAGCTTGGAATTCTGCTCTTGAGTTGAATGCTTTTCCTTGAGAGTTCTCACTTTAATCTCTGAATGCTCTGAGCAACTTGAGGATTTTAAACACTGGCTATTAAGGTATGGACTTGTAAGGACCAAAAATTACCTTTTTATTTGAAGATGTAAATTCTGCTTTTTCAAATTCTGCAACTTGTTCCAATAATTCTCTTGAAGACAAAAACAAATAGGAAAAAGTATTTGTTTAGAATAGATTTGTATCATACACACAAGAAGAATAAAAGCAGGACTTCCCAGGTGGTCCAGCGGTTAAGACTCTGTGTTCCCAATGCAGGGGGCCCAGGTTCAATCCCTGGTCAGGGAACTAGAGCCTGCGCGCTGCAACTAAAAAAAGATCCCGCACGCCACAACAAAGATCCCGCGTGCCACAACTAAGTCCTGGCACAGCCAAATAACTAAATAAATAAAATTTAGAAAGAAAAAAAAGAAGAAGAAGAAAAGCACTGGTACCAATCTATTACACGCCAGAAACAACAGAGCAAGATGAACAAAACTTCACCACATCAAAAATATTTAGTTACTAATGGTCGAGAACCTAAGTTCCATACACTCAAATTTGAATCTCCATAGCACCTACTATTTTGTACCTACTGAGTGTACAATATAATCGCTAGAACTAAATTACAATGTTAATACAACTATGTCTGAAATTTGTAGTCAACGCTGTATTTTTGAGGTGCTAAAGGGAAATTGCTCTATAATGTACATTGTTAGCTAGTAGAGGTTCAAGGAAAACTGAGTTTTAATAGAGTAGCCTCAGAAAAATAAAATTAGTTCACATCTACTGGAAAAGAGTATGGTAAATTCTCAAGGAAGACAGATGGTTTGGGGGATCCACCTGAACATTTCCTTTTATTTGCAAAGGTACCTGGGGGCTGACTATACAAAAGCTTACAGAGTGAATGGCAGTAACTACTCTCCTAAGCTTCTTAATAGGTCAGTTTCTCAAAGTTTTCTCACCAGTTATCTACTGACAGTTGGTGAAGCTAAATGGTTTCCTTCCCTACCCGAGGCCACAGCCAGTGTTGTTAAGCACTGTCCGCAAGCCGCGCTGCACCTGTGCTTAGCAAACGGCCCCTGGGCTCAGTATCAGTCTTTCCAGATCTCTGGCATGACTTTTCTTAGAGTGAGTTTCAATTTCATTGCTTTTACCATATTTTTAAAAAATTAATGAGCTTTTTGATATAGTTCAGAAAATGAAACTTTTTTTATTTTCCCTATTTTAAAGATCAGTATATAATTTTAATGCAATTATTTAGAAATAAACTTCCAATACTACTAAGTGTGATTTGATGGTATTTGAATTAACTTTTCAACTGTTTCATAATCTTTTTTTCTTAGTTGACCTATCTCTGAAGACTTGTTATAATACTGATCAGGCTAACCAGAGATACCATATGGAATAATTACTTATAGCCTTAAGAGCAATCTCATAAATCTCAGAGGCCTTTATAACACCTAGGAATAGTGGAAACAGGGCATTTTGAAGAGGATGCTGAGCGGCACCTAAGAGATCACTTAGTAACTGGATGCTCTGCTGTTACCTTACCCAAATTTTCTCACACACCAGGCCCAAGCAAAGCAGCAAAGATATTCACTAACTTTTTTTTTTTTTTTTTTTTTTTTTTTTTG
>NW_020838055.1:856608-874519 GCF_003676395.1 Aethalodelphis obliquidens
TTTTTTTGTGGTACGCGGGCCTCTCACTGTTGTGGCCTCTCCCGTTGTGGAGCACAGGCTCTGGACGCGCAGGCTCAGCAGCCATGGCTCACGGGCCCAGCCGCTCCGTGGCATGTGGGATCTTCCCAGACCGGGGCATGAACCCATGTACCCTGCGTCGGCAGGCGGACTCTCAACCACTGCGCCACCAGGGAAGCCCTCACTAACTTTTAAGTTCATGCTTGGGCCTCTATTGTCATAACTGTGGATACAAATTTTAGTACCTGTTTTCAAGTTCAGAGATGTCTGTCTGTAGCTTGAGGTACCACTTCTCAGCTTGTGAGAAAAGCTGCCGCAGAAGTAGCACATTGGTGTAGGCCGTGTTGATGAGCTCAGACTCCACCTCGCTGTGGACCACGGCCTGTAACCCATTCAGGACTTCAGAGACTTCATCTATGGTGAAGGTCTCCTCCACCAGCCTGAAAAACAACCACAATCCAAAACCTCTGGATAAACAACAACAACTATTTACAAAGTAAAACAAAACTAAGAAACCCACATCATGTCATCTGAGGCAGCGGCCCTCAACCTTTTGTGGAAGACAACTGTTCCATGGACCTGGGGGTGGGGGTGGGGGGATGGTTTCAGGATGATTCAAGCTCATTACATTTATTGTGCACTTTATTTCTATTATTATTACATTGCAATGTATAATGAAATAATTATACAACTCACCATAATGCGGAATCAGTGGGAGCCCTGAGCTTGTTTGCCCTTGCCACTCACTGATAGGGTTTTGATATGAGTCTGCAAGCAATTGATTTATTATGGTCCCTGTGCAGTCAAATCTCTCTAATGATAATCTGTATTTGCAGCTGCTCCCCAGCACTAGCATCACTGCCTCAGCTCCACCTCAGATCATCAGGCATTAAATTCTCATAAGCACAACCTAGATCCCTCACGTGCACAGTTCACAGTAGGGTTCGCGCTCCTATGAGAATCTAATGCCGCTGCTGATCTGACAGGAGGCGGAGCTCAGGCAGCAATGCGAGCGAAGGGGAGCGGCTGTAAATACAGATGAAGCTTTGCTTGCTCGCCTGCCTGCCCGCCGCTCACCTCCTGCTGTCCGGCCCGGTTCCTAACAGGACATGGACTGGTACCAGTCCATGGCCCAGGGGTTGGGGACCCCTGATCTAAGGGTTTAAAGGGTTTAGTGAAAGTCCCTCTGGAAATTATCTTCTTTATTAATAAAACAGTTTGAAAATAATTTAAGCTTAATTAATTTTTGATGTCTATTTAAATGATTAAACTGGTTTGCTCTTCAAATGTGCACATCCTTTAATACAAGTATGTGCTCAGAAACATTCCCCAAACTATCTACTTTTTTCTTTAGCTTTTCAGTGAAAAACTTTAATCTCCCCTAAAATTAGTTTTATCACATTTAATTATTTCGTAAGTCACCTGAGAGGTGTAATTTCTCCTTTCTTTATATCATTTGCCTAGCATTTCGATGACTGAATGACCATTCACATGTTAGTAAACGCCCATAAGAAAATCAATGGTAATTATATATTGCTTCTCTTAGCATTCTTGAGACCCAAAAGAAAAAAATCCTAATTTAATTAAAGCTCCATTAAAACAAACATCATCATCAAAAGGATTAAGGATCGACTCTTCCACAGAGAACGTTTGTGTTGGAAGGGAACTCTTGAGCCATTTTCTTCAATTCCCTCACTTCACAGATGGAACACAGGCTCAGAAGGTGGTGGTGACTTGCCCATGGTCCCAACTCCACAATCATTTCCAACAATCTCAGGAACATGCCCAACAGCTGAATCCTTGAAAAAGCTTCCATGCATGCCTCCTACGATCAATGACAGTTTTATAGTAACACAGTCTCCTCCACTCCCTGCCTCCAGCCTCAAAGTGTTTTATCCCTCAGATGCTCAGCAGATGAAGAGCTACAGCCCCGACCTCAGGTTATCTTCTCCATCATTCCAAAAGGACGTAACGAAGGGAGTTACACCAAACTTTATTTGATTTACCATTCTTTAACGTTTCATTTACCCAGCAGAATTTAACCACTCTAAAAAAACCAAAACTTTATTTTTGATGCAAGTCCTTATTAAATATATTAACAATCTTTCTATATTCTTTAATAGAACAAAGCAAATCTGCTTAAAAATGTTTTTTTTTTTTTTTGAGCAACCCAAGTTCATTATTATGAACAGCAGTTAACATACTCCAATGCATAAAGTAAATAATGGGTACCTTCTCTGGCTGTCTCATAGACTCACCAATCAGATTGCTGCTTACCTCTGCTGTGGGTTAGGAAGCCAGATTATCAGATTAGAATAATGGATCGAACAGGTAACAGTCTACAGCTGAGGGTCTCTGCTATTGAGTGAAGTTAATGACTTTATCACAGTTACAGATCACTTGGAGACCTTTTTCATTTATGTCTTGACATTTAAGTGTGCCAAAATCTGATCCCCAAGTAATCTGATGTCTCTTTATTATTCAGTCCTTTTGGGTGGCTTCCCTATTATCCTCTATTACTAAATTTTCTATGGACTTTTATTATCTTCCACTATTGGTCCAACTAAACTAATTATCATCTCTTGCTACAAATCAACTAATAATTTTGGTACTAGTCAGCAAGCTTTTCATGGTTTCCTGCTGTTTTCTCTTCTTCTAATTCTTCAATATAAACTGCATAGGTGTTTTCTTGCTAACTGCCATGTCTTATGGCTCTAATCTTTTAATTAACAACTCAAGTAATTAAGGTTCTGGAATCTTTAATACAGCAAGCCAATCATTAACCCACAAGCACTTCACAATTTCCTGACTGCCCTTCTGAAACTTTGCAATCCCTCAATTATCATTATATGCATGTTTAGTAACAGATTGCTCCCACCACAATCTGATTTCTTGAGTATCACATATCCATAAGGCTTAGTGTAGCTGCTCTCAATGAATAATTGATCATGATATCCTGGCAATGGTTTGTAAGGCCTCTCTGCTACAGCACCCCCATACTGGCCACCAGAAGGGATCCATGTTCCTTCCCACTGGGTTTCCTTAGAATTCTCTGATACCTGCTCTCCTTGAGGTCTTGGAAGCAGGAATCTACAGTTTTGAGTCTCAAGCCTCTTTTTGAACGAGCAAAACGCATGTAATTAATAACTTCATTTTGATGGTGCTCATTTAGACCCAACTCTGCCTGAAAAAAAGAATTTAATTGTTAGTCTTGAAGATATAATAAAGGAACCAACAATGAAAACATACAGGTTATCCTGTGGTGGAGACTGGCAGATGTCCACTAAATTCTGTTCTTCCCATCTTCCCAGACACATGGCTGCCCAACTAGAAAACACTCCCCAGCCCTCCGTGAAGTCAGGTGTGGCCACATGACTACTTCTCAGCAATGGATGTGAGCAGAAGAATAAGAGCTATTTCTAAAGCCTGGGGCTTAAGACATGGGCACACCTTTGCCACACCCTATTTCTCTGAAACCTGGGGGTGGTGACTCCCTGAACCATGCGGACAGCACAATGCCCTGGGGGCTGGGGGAGCAGCAAGCTGAAAGGGACTGGTATCCCTGGAACGACTTTGTGGAGCAGCACTGACCTCGTACCTAACTGTGATGAGCAGTGAGAGGGCTGTTAAGCAGGAGATAAATAAACTTCTGTATTCTTTTTTTTAAATCTTTATTGAATTTGTTACAATATTAGTTCTTTTTTTATATATAAATTTATTTATTTTTGGCTGCGTTGGGTCTTTGTTGCTGCGCTCAGGCTTTCTCTAGCTGCGGTGAGCGGGGGCTACTCTTTGTTGCGGTGCGCAGGCTTCTCATTGAGGTGGCTTCTCTTGTTGCAGAGCGCGGGCTCTAGGCATGCGGGCTCAGTAGTTGCGGCTCATGGGCTTAGCTGCTCCATGGCATGTGGGATCTTCCCAGATCAGGGCTCGAACCCGTGTCCCTTGCACTGGCAGGCAGATTCTTAACCACTGTGCCACCAGGGAAGCCCAAACTTCTGTATTCTTTAAGGTACTGGGTTTTTTTCTTTCTTTCTTTTTTTAATCTCCATTACAGAAACTTAACCTTATCCCATCTCACACAGCTTTAAAAAATATATTTGGTTTTGAAATAGCCACTAATTGGTCTTGATTTTAAACCGGATGAGAGCTTGACAACTATAAGCTAGAAATTAATAAAGCTTTTTCATTTTATAGCTATACTGAAAATTAAAGAAGGAAATTATAAAAGTGAACATCTAATGCAGGGGACTGAATAAGTCAGGATTATCTTTATTTTAAGAATAACCTGTCTATGGGAGACAAAGGTCTAACTCTCATTCTCAGCAGTGTTGGGCTGCATTGTGGAGGCCAGCACCAAGGTCACTGGGCATGACCTCCTTCACCCCCCAAGCCCTGCACCATGGCTTTGCTGCATCTACATACATCCTTACCTCCTCTCAGCAGTTTCCATTCCCTGAGAACAGAAGTCTACAAGGGCCATGACCTTGCCCCTCTGGTTCCCTGAGTATCCCCAGGACGACTCATAGTGCCTGGCACACAACAGACATGTGCCTGACAAGTGGACTGAAAGAGTTCCTCCTTCTGAAGGCCATCATGGCCTTAATGTGTTCTCTTTCAAGCTCCTGGGGGACTTTATTTAACCAATTACTCCCTGTCTCAACTCTCTATAGGTTTCTTCTTCCCCTCGGACCATAGAGAAGACTGTGTACATATATCTCACTCATGCTAAAAAAAAAAAAAAAACCAGAAACCTCCAGCTACTGCTGCATTTCTCTACTTCCCTTCTACCCTTGCTGTCTCCATTCTATATGCTGTTCAAACTGCCTTTGAGAAGCTCACCAGCAACTTCTTAATAATAAATCCAACTACCGTGGCCGATGCTTTTCTGTCCACTGACCTGCTCCATTCTTTGGCTGCTAACCCCACCTCCCTTCTTGATCTCACCTGTAGGCTCCTCTTGGGCTTGCCTCTTAAGTAGCTGTACTTCCCAGGGCCCTGCCTGGGGACGCTTACTCTTGTCATTCATTCTATATCCTCTCCTTGATGACATGATCTATCTCAAGGTGTCAACTGTTATCTATATGCATCTGACTCTCAAATATAACAGGCTGGCCTACAGACATGTACCCCCAACCGCATGATGAATGGCTCTAACAAGTCTTTTTCTCCCCCACATTGTTTTTAATATTTCTACAATTCAACATGTTAAAGTTCAATAATTTAAGAATTACCCAAGATATTACAATGTTCTCTAATGGTCATTTATCCAGTAGACTAATGTTTCAGAACAACCAGTTGAGGTATTTTGACCAATGTAAACCAACACATTTGAGATATGTACTTACCTTAAATTTCATGACTTTACCTTATTTATTAAAATGGTAACTAAGATCTTGCCTTAGAGCTAGACAAAGTGAATGGAAAGATGTTTCTTATGTTTTGGTTTATACTGATTATTAGCCAACTCCCTGAACTAATGTCGAACATTAGAAATAATAGTAGTAATGATGATAACAGCTAAAAGTCATTCAGAGGTTACAATGTGCCAGGCATGACCTCATTTAATCCTCAATACAACCCTATGATAAAGGTAGTATAAACCTGCTTTACAGGGACTTCCCTGGTGGTCCAGTGGGTAGGACCCCGTGCTCCCAATGCAGGGGGCCTGGGTTCGATCCATGGTCGGGGAACTAGATCCTGCACACCACAACTAAGACCCAGGGCAGCCAAAATAAATAAATAATAAATTAATTAATTTTTTTTTAAAAAACCCTACTTTACAGATAGAAAACTGAGATACAGAGAAGAAAAATTTTCTATGCTACTGAAATAGGTAAGTGGGAGAGCAGGGATCTGAACCAGGCAGTCTAACTCCACAGCCCCCACTCAACTTGGCTGTTTCAAATCCTTTTTGGAAAATGTCAGAGTTTAAATAAATAAAAGAACACAAACATGTTATAGTTGCATATGCACCTGAGTTGTGACTCACAACAAGACAGATCTCCACCAGGCATTTGAAAAAAGAACTGAATACCTACATTAGAAAAGATGTTATTTCTTATAGTCACATAAGTATGGGCAAGAATATCCTACAATTGGAAATAACTCAAAACAATGTCACATCTTGCTAAAAAAAATCCCATAAACAAATTTTCAATTATTCTCCCTTGTTTATAGTATTAAATTCATAAGGCCTCCATACTCCCCAAACTCTTTCTCTAACCCCGTTTCCCAGGATTCTACCATAAGGACACTCTACTTCAGTCAGACTAGTCTGCTCATCAGAAGCATGATTTAACATTTCCTGCTTATGCTTTCACTCTCATTACCCCAATCCTTGACTAAAAGTACCTCCCCATTCTTATTCAAGAATCTGAACCCAACCCAGCGGTGTGCTGCTAAATGCTTAACAACAGGCTTTTGGGTGGGGGGGTATGAAACTGATTTGCGGCCCTTGCTGATTTCTGTGGTATAAAAACTCCCAGCAAGGCTGATTTCAAGCTACCAAGGTAATGTCACTGAATGCAGAGATGAGAAGAAATGCACACGATTGGCTCTCACCAGCCAGTACGAGCATGCTCCAGGAAATCACCAAATTCCTACCCATCCTTCAAGACCAAACCTGTTTTACCTACTCTGTGAAGCCTCCCAATATGCCCTCAGTAACTCTAGTTATGCCTTCCTCCAAAAATTAGCACACATCACCTCTGCTACTCATTTGGCAACACCACAGACTAATTACTACCTTGTACTATTAGTAGTCTTTTTTTCCAGATGTTGCTCCTTCAAGTAGACTGTAAGCTCCTGAGGGCCTCAATCATTTCTTATACCACACAGCTCCTCGTACAGTGCCTTGTGCAGAGTAAGCGGCCAATTCAAATCTGTTATTTTCTCTTCAGTCAAGAAAAGTCTTGGCTCTCCCAAGACCAAGAAGAAAAAATTACAAAAACTGAGGATGAACTTTAGGACAAAAGACAGAAAAGTTCCTCTAAAATGGATGGAGTGAAGAAAGGGAGCAGAAATAAGCAGCTGAGGGGGAATCGGGAAGATGGCGGAAGAGTAAGACGCGGAGATCACCTTCCTCCCCACAGATACACCAGAAATACATCACACGTGGAACAACTCCTACAGAACACCTACTGAACGCTGGCATTAGATCTCAGACCTCCCAAAAGGCAAGAAACTCCCCAGGTACCTGGGTAGGGCAAAAGAAAAAAGAATAAACCGAGACAAAAGAATAGGTACAGGACCTGCACCAGTGGGAGGGAGCTGTGAAGGAGGAAAGGTTTCCACACACTAGGAAGCCCCTTCGCGGGCGGAGACTGTGGGTGGTGGAGGGGGAAAGCTTCGGAGCTGCAAAGGAGAGCACAGCAACAGGCAGGCGGAGGGCAAAGCGGAGAGATTCCCGCACAGGTGCCGACCGGCACTCACCAGCCCTAGAGGCTTGTCTGCTCCCCCGCCGGAGTGGGCGGGGCTGGGAGCTGAGGCTCGGCTTCGGTTGGATCCCAGGGAGAGGACTGGGGTTGGCGGCGTGAACACAGCCTGCAGGGGTTTAGTGTGCCACGGCTAGCCGGGAGGGAGTCCGGGGAAAAGCCTGGACCTGCCGAAGAGGCAAGAGACTTTTTCTTCCCTCTCTGTTTCCTGGTGCGCGAGGAGAGGGGATTAACAGCGCTGCTTAAAGGAGCTCCAGAGACGGGCGCGAGCCGCGTCTAACAGCGCGGACCCCAGAGACGGGCATGAGACGCTAAGGCTGCTGCTGCCGCCACCAAGAAGCCTGTGTGCGAGCACAGGTCACTCTCCACACCTCCCTTCCGGGGAGCCTGTGCAGCCCACCACTGCCAGGGTCCCGGGATCCAGGGACAACTTCCCCGGGAGAACATACGGCGCCCCTCAGGCTGGTGCAACGTCACGCCAGCCTCTGCCTCCGCAAGCTCGCCCTGCATCCGCACCCATCCCTCGCCCCGGCCTGAGGGAGCCAGAGCCCCCGAAGCAGCTGCTCCTTTAACCCCCTCCTGTCTGAGCGAAGAACAGACCGCCCTCTGGGCGACCTACATGCAGAGGCGGGGCCAAATCCAAAACTGAGCCCTGGGAGCTGTGCGAACAAAGAAGAGAAAGGGAAATCTCTCCCAGCAGCCTCAGGAGCAGAGGATTAAATCTCCACAATCAACTTGATGTACCCTGCATCTGTGGAATACCTGAATAGACAACGAATCATCCCAAATTGAGGAGGTGGACTTTGAGAGCAAGATTTATTATTTTTTCCTTTTCCTCTTTTTGTGTATATGTGTATGCTTCTGTGTGAGATTTTGTCTGCATAGCTTTGCTTTCACCATTTGTCCCAGGGTTCTATCCATTTTTTTTTCTTAAAAAATTTTTTTTCTTAATAATTATTTTTTAATAACTTTATTTTATCTTACTTTATTTTATTTTATCCTCTTTCCTTTTTCTTTCTTTCTTTTCTTCCTTCCTTCCTTTCATTCTTTCTTTCCTTCTTTCTACTTTTTCTCCCTTTTATTCTGAGCCGCGTGGATGAAAGGCTCTTGGTGCTGCAGCCAGGAGTCAGTGCTGTGCCTCTGAGGTGGGAGAGCCAACTTCAGGACACTGGTCCACAAGAGACCTCCCAGCTCCACATAATATCAGAAGGCGAAAATCTCCCAGAGATCTCCATCTCAACACCGGCACCCAGCTTCACTCAACAACCAGCAAGCTACAGTACTGGACACCCTATGCCAAACGACTAGCAAGACAGGAACACAACCCCACCCATTAGCACAGAGGCTGCCTAAAATCATAATAAGTCCAGACACCCCAAAACACACCACCAGACGTGGACCTGCCCACAAGAAAGACAAGATCCAGCCTCATCCACCAAAACACAGGCTCTAGTCCCCTCCACCAGGAAGCCTACACAACCCACTGAACCAACCTTAGCCACTGGGGACAGACACCGAAAACAACGGGAACTACGAACCTGCAGCCTGCAAAAAGGAGACCCCAAACACAGTAAGATAAGCAAAATGAGAAGACAGAAAAACACACAGCACATGAAGGAGCAAGATAAAAACCCACCAGACCTAACAAATGAACAGGAAATAGGCAGTCTACCTGAAAAAGAATTCAGAATAATGATAGTAAAGATGATCCAAAATCTTGGAAATAGAATAGACAAAATGCAAGAAACATTTAACAAGGACCTAGAAGAACTAAAGATGAAACAAGCAACGATGAAAAACATAATAAATGCAATTAAAAATACTCTAGATGGGATCAATAGCAGAATAACTGAGGCAGAAGAACGGATAAGTGACCTGGAAGATAAAATAGTGGAAATAACTAATGCAGAGCAGAATAAAGAAAAAAGAATGAAAAGGTCTCAGGGACCTCTGGGACAACATTAAACGCACCAACATTTGAATTATAGGGGTTCCAGAAGAAGAAGACAAAAAAAAAAAGGGACTGAGAAAATATTTGAAGAGATTATAGTTGAAACTTCCCTAATATGGGAAAGGAAATAGTTAATCAAGTCCAGGAGACACAGAGAGTCCCATACAGGATAAATCCAAGGAGAAACACGCCAAGACACATATTAATTAACTGTCAAAAATTAAATACAAAGAAAACATATTAAAAGCAGCAAGGGAAAAACAATAAATAACACACAAGGGAATCCCCATAAGGTTAACAGCTGATCTTTCAGCAGAAACTCTGCAAGTCAGAAGGGACTGGCAGGACATACTTAAAGTGATGAAGGAGAAAAACCTACAACCAAGATTACTCTACCCAGGAAGGATCTCATTCAGATTTGATGGAGAAATTAAAACCTCTACAGACAAGCAAAAGCTGAGAGAGTTCAGCACCACCAAACCAGCTTTACAACAAATGTTAAAGGAACTTCTCTAGGCAAGAAACACAAGAGAAGGAAAAGACCTACAATAACAAACCCAAAACAATTAAGAAAATGGTCATAGGAACATACATATCGATAATTACCTTAAGTGTAAATGGATTAAATGCTCCCACCAAAAGACACAGACTGGCTGAATGGATACAAAAACAAGACCCATATATATGCTGTCTATGAGAGAACGACTTCAAACCTAAGACACATACAGACTGAAAGTAAGGGGATGGAAAAAGATATTCCATGCAAATGGAAACCAAAATAAAACCTGGAGTAGTAATTCTCATATCAGACAAAATAAACTTTAAAATAAAGACTATTAGAAGAGACAAAGAAGGAAACTACATAATGATCAAGGGATCGATCAAGAAGAAGATATAACAATTGTAAATATTTATGCACCCAACGTAGGAGCACCTCAATACATAAGGCAAATACTAACAGCCATAAAAGGGGAAATCAACAGTAACACATTCATAGTAGGGGACTTTAACACCCCACTTTCACCAACGGACAGATCATCCAAAATGAAAATAAATAAGGAAACACAAGCTTTAAATGATACATTAAACAAGATGGACTTAATTGATATTTATAGGACATTCCATCCAAAAACAACAGAACACATCTTTCTCAAGTGCTCATGGAACATTCTCCAGGATAGATCAGATCTTGGGTCACAAATCAAGTCTTGGTAAATTTAAGAAAATTGAAATTGTATCAAGTATCTTTTCCGACCACAACGCTATGAGACTAGGTATCAATTATAGGAAAAGATCCGTAAAAAATACAAACACATGGAGGCTAAACAATACACTACTTAATAACGAAGTGATCACTGAAGAAATCAAAGAGGATATCAAAAAATACCTAGAAACAAATGACAATGGAGACACGAAGACCCAAAACCTATGGGATGCAGCAAAACAGTTCTAAGAGGGAAGTTTATAGCAATACAATCCTACCTTAAGAAACAGGAAACATCTCGAATAAACAACCTAACCTTGCACCTAAAGCAATTAGAGAAAGAAGAACAAAAAAACCCCAACGTTAGCAGAAGGAAAGAAATCATAAAGATCAGATCAGAAATAAATGAAAAAGAAATGAAGGAAACGATAGCAAAAATCAATAGAACTAAAAGCTGGTTCTTTGAGAAGATAAACAAAATTGATAAACCATTAGCCAGACTCATCAAGAAAAAAAGGGAGAAGACTCAAATCAATAAAATTAGAAATGAAAAAGGAGAAGTAACAACTGACATTGCAGAAATACAAAAGATCATAAGAGATTACTACAAGCAACTCTATGCCAATAAAATGGACAACCTGGAAGAAATGGACAAATTCTTAGAAATGCACAACCTGCCAAGACTGAATCAGGAAGAAATAGAAAATACAAACAGACCAATCACAAGCACTGAAATTGAAACTGTGATTAAAAATCTTCCAACAAACAAAAGCCCACGACCAGATGGCTTCATAGGTGAATTCTGTCAAACATTTAGAGAAGAGCTAACACCTATCCTTCTCAAACTCTTCCAAAATATAGCACAGGGAGGAACACTCCCAAACTCATTCTACGAGGCCACCATCACCCTGATACCAAAACCAGACAAGGATGTCAGAAAGAAAGAAAACTACAGGCCAATATCACTGACGAACATAGATGCAAAAATCCTCAACAAAATACTAGCAAACAGAATCCAACAGCACATTAAAAGGATCATACACCATGATCAAGTGGGGTTTATTCCAGGATTGCAAGGATTCTTCAATATATGCAAATCAATCAACGTGATACGCCATATTAACAAATTGAAGGAGAAAAACCATATGATCATCTCAATAGATGCAGAGAAAGCTTTCGACAAAATTCAACACCCGTTTATGATAAAAACCCTGCAGAAAGTAGGCATAGCGGGAACTTTCCTCAACATAATAAAGGCCATATATGACAAACCCACAGCCAACATTGTCCTCAATGGTGAAAAACTGAAAGCATTTACACTAAGATCAGGAAAAAGACAAGGTTGCCCACTCTCACCACTCTTATTCAACATAGTTTTGGAAGTTTTAGCCACAGCAATCAGAGAAGAAAAGGAAATAGAAGGAATCCAAATCGGAAAAGAAGTAAAGCTGTCACTGTTTGCAGATGACATGATACTCTACATAGAGAATCCTAAAGATGCTACCAGAAAACTACTAGAGCTAATCAATGAATTTGGTAAAGTAGCAGGATACAAAATTAATATACAGAAATCTCTGCCACTCCTATACACTAATGATGAAAAATCTGAAAGTGAAATCAAGAAAACAATCCCATTTACCACTGCAACAAAAAGAATAAAATATCTAGGAATAAACCTACCTAAGGAGACAAAAGACCTGTATGCAGAAAATTATAAGACACTGATGAAAGAAATTAAAGATGATACAAATATATGGAGAGATATACCATGTTCTTGGATTGGAAGAATCAACTTTGTGAAAATGACTCTACTACCCAAAGCAATCTACAGATTCAATGCAATCCCTATCAAACTACCACTGGCATTTTTCACAGAACTAGAACAAAAAATTTCACAACTTGTATGGAAACACAAAAGACCCCGAATAGCCAAAGCAATCTTGAGATCGAAAAATAGAGCTGGAGGAATCAGGTTCCCTGACTTCAGAATATACTACAAAGCTACAGTAATCAAGACAGTATGGTACTGGCACATAAACAGAAATATAGATCAATGGAACAGGATAGAAAGCCCAAATATAAACCCACGCACATATGGTCACCTTATCTTTGATAAAGGAGGCAGGAATGTACAGTGGAGAAAGGACAGCCTCTCCAATAAGTGGTGCTGGGAAAACTGGACAGGTACATGTAAAAGTATGAGATTAAATCGCTCCCTAACACCATACACAAAAATAAGCTCAAAATGGATTAAAGACCTAAATGTAAGGCCAGAAACTATCAAACTCTTAGAGGAAAACATAGGCAGAACACTCTATGACATAAATCAAAGCAAGATCCTTTCTGACCCACCTCCTAGAGTAATGGAAATAAAAACAAAAATAAACAAATGGGACCTAATGAAACTTCAAAGCTTTTGCACAGCAAAGGAAACCATAAACAAGACCAAAAGACAATGCTCAGAATGGGAGAAAATATTTGCAAATGAAGCAACTGACAAAGGATTAATCTCCAAAATTTACAAGCAGCTCATGCAGTTCAATAACAAAAAAACAAACAACCCAACCCAAAAATGGGCAGAAGACCTAAATAGACATTTCTCCAAAGAAGATATACAGACTGCCAACAAACACATGAAAGAATGCTCAACATCATTAGTCATTAGAAAAATGCAAATCAAAACTACGAAGAGATATCATCTCACACCAGTCAGAATGGCCATCATCAAAAAATCTAGAAACAATAAATGCTGGAGAGGGTGTGGAGAAAAGGGAACACTCTTGCACTGCCGGTGGGAATGTGAATTGGTTCAGCCACTATGGAGAACAGTATGGAGGTTCCTTATAAAACTACAAATAGAACTACCATATGACCCAGCAATCTCACTACTGGGTATATACCCTGAGAAAAGCATAATTCAAAAAGAGTCATGTACCAAAATGTTCATTGCAGCTCTATTTACAATAGCCCGGAGATGGAAACAACCTAAGTGCCCATCATCGGATGAATGGATAAAGAAGATGTGGCACATATATACAATGGAATATTACTCAGCGATAAAAAGAAACGAAATTGAGCTATTTGTAATGAGGTGGATAGACCCAGAGTCTGTCATACAGAGTGAAGTAAGTCAGAAAGAAAAAGACAAATACCATATGCTAACACATATATATGGAATTTAAGAAAAAAAAATGTCATGAAGAACCTAGGGGTAAGATGGGAATAAAGACACAGACCTACTGGAGAACGGACTTGAGGATATGGGGAGGGGGAAGGGTGAGCTGTGACAGGGCAAGAGAGAGTCATGGACATATATACACTAACAAAGGTAAGGTAGATAGCTAGTGGGAAGCAGCCGCATGGTACAGGGATATCGGCTCGGTGCTTTGTGACCGCCTGGAGGGGTGGGATAGGGAGGGTGGGAGGGAGGGAGACGCAAGAGGGAAGAGATATGGGAACATATGTACATGTATAACTGATTCACTTTGTTATAAAGCAGAAACTAACACACCATTGTAAAGCAATTATACCCCAATAAAGATGTTTTTAAAAAAATAAACTTTAAGAACAAAGCCAAACAAAAAGGGAATATATTACCAATTAAGATTAAAAAAAAAAACAACAATGAGATATCATCTCACACCAGTCAGAATGGCCATCATCAAAAAATCTAGAAACAGGGCCTCCCTGGTGGCACAGTGGTTGAGAGTCCGCCTTCCGACGCAGGGGACACGGGTTCGTGCCCTGGTCCGGGAAGATCCCACATGCCGTGGAGCGGATAGGCCCGCGTACCGCAAAAAAAAAAAAAAAATCTAGAAACAATAAATGCTGGAGAGGGTGTGCAGAAAAGGAAACACTCTTGCACTGCTGGTGGGAATGTGAATTGGTACAGCCACTATGGAGAACAGTATGGGGGTTCCTTAAAAAACTACAAATAGAACTACCATATGACCCAGCAATCCCACTACTGGGTATATACCCTGAGAAAACTATAATTCAAAAAGAGTCATGTACCAAAATGTTCATTGCAGCTCTATTTACAACAGCCAGGAGATGGAAACAACCTAAGTGCCCATCATCGGATGAATGGATAAAGAAGATGTGGCACATATATACAATGGAATATTACTCAACCATAAAAAGCAACAAAATTGAGCTATTTGTAATGAGGTGGATGGACCCAGAGTCTGTCATACAGAGTGAAGTAAGTCCAAAAGAGAAAGACAAATACCGTATGCTAACACGTATATATGGAATTTAAGAAAAAAAAATGTCATTAAGAACCTAGGGGTAAGATGGGAATAAAGACAGATCTACTAGAGAATGGACTTGAGGATATGGGGAGGGGGAAGGGTAAGCTGTGACAAAGCGAGAGAGTGGCATGGACATATATACACTACCAAACGTAAAATAGATAGCTAGTGGGAAGCAGCCGCATAGCACAGGGAGATCAGCTCGGTGCTTTGTGACCACCTAGAGGGGTGGGATAGGGAGGGTGGGAGGGAGGGAGACATGGGAACAAATGTATATGTATAACTGATCCACTTTGTTATAAAGCAGAAACTAGCACACCATTGTAAATCAATTATACTCCAATAAAGATGTAAACAAAAAAAGCAGCAGCTGAGTTCAGTAGTAGAAATAGCATTAGCCCGGGAAACAGCACTCATAAACGTTTGCTTCCCCATATGCACATATGTACACTATAGGTACACGAATCACATCATTAGAGAGAAAACAGAATGGGTTGATGTGTGGTGTAAGTAGAGAAAGCACCGGATTAAAAACCAAATTTAAGCCTAGCTATGAAACTTTCTGTTAGCAAATCACTTAACCTCACTGACACCAGTTGTCAGCTGTTAAATCAGAGAAGATATGATGAACAGCTGTAAAATATGTAGAAATAGTGGGAGGTATCCAAATAGGGAAATCAGAATTTGTTTCAATTTTGTTGCAAAACGATTCTATTAAAAAAAAATAGCTAAAACACAGAGCAAGAATCCTACCAGAGCACTGCCAAGCGAGTGTCCTGAAATTGTGCCATAAAGTGAGGGGAGAGTGGTGAAGGCGCCAGAAATGGTTCCCTATTCCTGACCATACTCCAAAGTCCATATACAGCTTTACCATGAGAAGTATAAGGATGAAAATGTAATGATAAAAATGAACACAACCTAATAAAACCTATTATATACTGAATGCTTAATATTTTAACAGGTACTGGGCTATTTGTTCTATATGCATTATCTCATTTATCATTTTAACAACCGAAGTATACTTATTATCTGCAATTTACTAATGAAGAAACTGAGCCTGATTCCAAAACCTCAGTCGTTAAGCAAATTGATAGGAAGGAATTACAGAAGATAGAATGGGAGCAAATGTCAACCTTCTTGTGACATCACCATCATTTTTTCAACTTGTTCCTGGTATTTTAGGGAAATCAAGACAATGAGAGGGACAAGCTCAAGCAGGGTAGGGAACGGTCTGTTTTGTTCACAGCTGTACCCTCAGCTGCAAGAGAGTGCTTGGGACACAGCGTGGGCTAAATAGGAATTCTGGTTGCTGAGGTATTTTACTAGCCCATTTCAGTGGTGCCCCCAACCCTGGAGTCATCTTTTTTTCTCAACAGTTCAGGACTGTGCCTTCTTCTAAAAACGGTTGCTATTTAAGCTGGCATTCTATATACGCTGGAGTGATTAATGGGATATGTTCTAGCATACAGGAAAACGTGCCTTCTTTTGAACAGGTCAAAACACAAGAAATGTCACTCAAGTTTTCACAGCTATAAAATAGGGGCTGGAACTCTTACAGTTACTCTCACATCAGGAAGTTGTATTCAATCACATTCTTCCTCCTCGGCTCGTTAACATAATTAATGCTGCCAAAGTGTGTGTGTGTGTATGTGTGAGCGCGCGCGCGCGTAAACTTGGAGTTTTGGGAATCGAATGAGAATCCCGCTTTGAGCCTTCTGCTGGCAGCCGGTTCCCTCCAGCTCTCTTCGTCAGCCACCTGTGAAGAGTGACTTGCCCCGGGCACCTCAGGCAGGGGCGAGGAATGAAGCGACGCGGCGGAGCGCGGCTGCTAGGAGAGGGCTGCACCTAGGATTATCCCGGAAGGGCTTAGGCCGAAGCTAACAGAGCCTCTCGCACCCGGTGCAGCCTCCCCTCCTCAGGGAGGCTCAGGGCCGGACTCAGACCCGCTGCAGGCCAGGGTATCACCCCGGGGCCCCGGCTCTGCATCTCTCCTCGGCGCGGGCCGGCGTTACCCGGCCGGCTACTCACCATGGCGGCGGACAGGAGTCAGCGGTCTGGAAAAGCGGGACAGGCCAGGCGCGGCTTCGTCAGGCCCAGCGTCTCCAAGGTAAATTGGGCCGCAGAGGACGCGGAGGGAGGGCGGGTTGTTTAGAAGCCTCCGGTTGCTAATGGCAACCCATGCACGTGACCCTGGAATTATGCACTTTTATTGGTCCTCAAGATCACGCGACAGGAACTGCCTTGTGACCGGCCGACAGCCGCATGCGCATTTGCTCCCACAGCCGGGAAGTCCCTCCTTTTCGTGCCACGCCGACTTTGGGGAGGCCGCCGTTGCCAATGGTAACGGAAGTGGAGCGGCCGCCTGACTCCCCACCGCTCCCGGGATTCGCGGGGCATCTGGGTCTGCTTTGCTGCTCAGGGCTCGTCCTGCACTTCCTGTGACCTGGCGTCCCCGAGGGCCGTGGCCTCGACCGTTGACACCCGACCTTTTAACGGTCTCGTGGGGCGTCCCAGACTTATTTCTCTTCTCTCCCAACTGTTCCTACTTGGCCGAGAGAGGCCAACAGCACCAGTGCTGCCAGGTTCCTGGATAGAGCTTTGAACGACTCACTCCCCACCGCTCCCATTTTTTCCCCTCTTATATTCTTGGTAAAAATGTCTAATATAGCACCTTTTTCCTTAAAAAACAAAAAAATTGCAAACGGAATTAGTGAAAGAGCAGTGAATTTCAAACTATTATGCCTAGATCATCAGGGGAGAGTGTTGTACAAATGCTTCCCTGGCCTAACCCCCAGAAATCCTGAATCACTCTGGGTTTGGAATCTGCATCTTTTACCGACCCTCCAGGATTGATCATGGATCATTCTTTAAGAAACACTGTCCTTGGGACTTCCCTGGTGGCTCAGTGGTTAAGAATCCGCCTGCCAATGCAGGGGACATGGGTTCAATCTGTGATCCTGGAAGGTCCCACGTGCCACGGAGCAACTAAGCCCGTGCGCCACAACTACCGAGCCTGCGCTCTAGAGCCCGCAAGCCACAACTACTGAGCCCA
>NW_020838055.1:874919-896280 GCF_003676395.1 Aethalodelphis obliquidens
GCATTATTGCAAATACTGGCGGGGGGTGGGGGGGTGGGGGGAGGGGGAGTGGAGGGGGAGGGGGGTGGAGGAGGGGGATGGAGGTGTTGGGCTGGGTGGGTCAAAGGCAATGAATATGGGCCTAGGCCATTCAGTGGGCATTTCAGAGGCTCAGAAGACAGAAACACGAGCAGATACAATCACTGGGGAGGCTAAAAAGTGAGCCCCTCATGATAGACATTGAAATGAGAAGGAGCACAGAGCCGGGAGCTTTCTGAGAATCTGGGAGGCTCAAACCCAAGGAGAGGATAGTTGGCATTATCCCTGCTCAGGAGAAGATAAGCTAATTTAGATAATGCTTATGGGGCTTATGTTGATTTTGGCTACTACACAATGCAATTTAAAATGGATCACAATTGAAAAAAAAAATATCGCAATTGGAACCTAAACACCTAGACAAGATTTTAGAGACCTGGTTCCACTTGGTTAATTTATGGATGAAGAGACTGAGAGCCAAGGTCACATGTCCAAGACTTCAGAGGGCTAGGCGGGGGCATCTGAAGCTTGAGTCAGTGATGAAACTAATACAAATATGTTTTTAAGAGCAAAACCAGAAAGCAGGTGTGAACTATTCTGGTACAGTGCATGTTAAATCATATTCTGGTTTCAAGAATTTCATTTTTCTTTTCATTTATCACCACATTCATTTTATTTAATATGAATTATATACTAAATTATGTACAAAGCTTAGTAATTGTCCCAAGAACTGAGCTCAATACTTTTTTAACTGGACACTTTAACTGCTAGAATAAAGTGGCAGCAGATAAATTCTGTAGAATAAAGCTAACTTATGAAGGGATGATGTCTTTAGAAAAAGAGGTGTGGCAATGAAAACATTTACTAGTTAAACGGTCAATACGGTAAAATGGAATTAATTTAAATGGATAATTTTCAATTCAGACAAAGTAAGAGCTAGAAGGAAATAATACTTTCAGATGAGGGAAGGCAGCTCAGAAAAGTAAACTGTCTTGGCCAGAGAAGCAGCAGAACCAGGTCTGGAATCCAAATCTCATGACTTACTGGCAAGAGTTTCTTGACCATTTCGTTCCAACCAAATACAGGTGACAGGTCTTTCTCTTCCCCTCTGTAAGTAAGGCCTCTCACCCTCTGTTTAGGGGAGCTTATGAGTGTCCCATTACTTGAAAAGCAGGGGTTGAAAGAGCAGTTTTCCAATTTGGATGGGGCTTCGCAAAATCTTGGGGCACAGTCAAGAGTCCTTTGCTTGGATGACCCAGGAACGATATGCAGGCAGTTGCCCGTGGAAGGACCTCAATCCTCAGGGACATGAACAGCTGACAAGGCTCTCCTGTGTGTAACGGAGCACTCCCAGGCATGGAAGGATGGCCTGGTGGCAGTGGCTTGGGTATGCCCCACTTCACTGGCCTCCCAGTAGTATCTGGGCAGAATCTCTGTCTCCCTGCAGGGTCTAAAGGGCAGGTTCTCAGCCTCCCATTATGACTCCCTCCAAGCTCAGTTAAATTTCTGCTTTACCATGCCATCCCTTACATTTCTGTTCAATGAGTGCTGGTCTAATTTGATAATAATAGTTGCCATTACTTAGTGCCTACAATAGGCTAGACATATTCCATTTCAATAGTTAATCCTCAAAATCTTTGGTTCTTTTCTTACTGCAGTAGGTATTCATTGAATTCACACAGAGAAAGGTCACTTTACTAGGTGCTGTGGACGCAAAGTAAAGAAGGAATTTCATAAACACTTTTATGACATTTAAATGAACAAAGTTGTTCACCAGTCTGCATTTCTAAGGAAACTTAAGTGCATTTTCCTGCTGGCAAACTCCTGTGCTTATTACTAAGTGTTATTAATGCAGGGGAACCAAAGCAGTGGGTGGATGATGCAAGTATTTCATTGGCGAATATGTTTGGGGCTTGGTGATTCTTTGTTATGCAAAGCTACATCAGCTGGCTATTTTAACTTAAAATTCTATTTTAATCTAAAATCTTCTGTACCAAGGATGTTATATTATCACTGTTAGCCCATCTACCCAGCTGAGTTGAATGTTGGTACATAAGCTGTCTAAATAGTGTCAGCAAATATGAACATGTATTTTGGTCTTAAAGTGATGAATTTGGCTCGGGAAAAGACTGAGCCCATGCTTTGGGATGTTTACTAGCTTGAGTTGATTACCAAAGCAAACAGTTCAAGCTGTGAGGAAGAACATCTCCACCCTACTTTAGCAGTGAGCTTCTCAGCCTCATTCTATTTTGTTTTAATCACTGTGACAATTTAAAAAATGTGTTTGTGTGTGTGCATCCATGGGTATGTCCATTTGGAAGGACTGCATTATGGGAGGCGTACAAACAAGGCCATTATATACCTTTTAGCATAGTTCAATACCAATAAAATGAAGATCAACTCTGTCTTTTTAGATTACTACAAAATGAGACTTTTATGAGTTTATAAATTACTAGTCTTAACACTGCGGCCACCAATTTCAGGGTGTTTAAAACCTAGACTAGGCAAAAGGAGGAACGGGAAGTTGATCGTGGTCTTCTTAGCAGCATTGACACATTGCTCCTTTCGCCACTATTTACAGAGTCCCTTTGTGTGCAAGGTTCTCTGGCCAAGATAGAATCTGAGGGACGAAGTGGAGGGATTTAGGAAGCCCCAGATTCCCCTACTCTATAAATCTTGGGTAAGGTTGGGGGACTAAGGTGAGGCTTTACTTAAGTAAAAAAGAGGAAATAATAAAGAAAATGATTAAGTAAAAACTAATACAGGTAGTTCCCCAAAAAAGTCTTGAAGATTATATGGGAAAGGAATGTTTGACGTTTGAGAAACACTGAACTGAGAGCAGGCAGGAAATGGTTAGGGGAAAATCATTTCGGGGGAGTGGATTATCTTGAAGAAGGAGCAGAGCCTTCACCGTATGGCTTTGTACATGTAATACTACCAGGGTCCTCTGCAACTCCCCGCACCCTGCCCCATTACAACTGAGAAAGTAGCCAACATGTTAGAGAAGGGAAGAACACAGGATTCAAAGAGTCTTTACAGGAGCTATGGCGTTTGATTGGGTCTCTAGTGGGCAAGAGGCTATTTTCAGTTATTCTATTTGCTCCTTCAGTCAGTTGGTTTCAAGATGCAGAGTGACCCGCAGAGTATTAGAGGGTGCTAACAAATTAGTGAAATCAGTATCACATGCTTTAAAGGAGGTCAGGCAAGGAAGTGGTTCACCATAGAGTACTACAACTCCCTTTAAGACTGTGTGGATGACGATAATTTCTTAGCCCAAATGATAGATTAGTTTCACTGATAAACCTCCAAAATTGAAACACCCCACAGGAAACAAACACCAAAAACATCAAAAACTGAAGACCACCTAAAAAAAAATGTTAGAAATTGGCTGTGAGGAATACCTCCTTGTGAGGTACAAGAAAAATTTATTGTAACTATGGTGATATGCACCAAATCCTTATTCCACACCCTCCTGTGCACGTATACATTTGAGTTAGACCCCCAAGCTCAACCTTTGTGTTCAGCGACTGTTCATGGAAAACCCCATACACAACAGACATTGTGGGGAAGGGAACAATGAGCAAGATGGGATCTGTCCCTTTCAAACATGGCCTTATAATCAAGTCAAGGGAAAATGCAAGCTTGCAAAACGATCTCAGAGCAGACAGTAAGTGGAATGGGAGTTCAGAGAAGAGAAAGGTTACCTCTCTTGAAGGTAGAAAGGAGAAGTTCAGAAGAGTCTTTCAGAAGGCAGTGGAATTTGGGCTAGGCTTTAAAAGGTGTGTGGAAGAGTTGTGGGTCGGCATGATGATTGCGGGAGAGAAGGCTGTCCTGCACAAAGAACCAGAATTTTCATCAGGTGAGGCAGAAGAGCTGTCCAGAGACGTACTTTTAAATTTGTTATTAATTCACGGGTCAAACTACAAAAAGAGATACACAACGATGGAGTATCTATTCCAGTATCTTATTCAGGAATGTGGGCCTTCCTAGATCTGTGATCTTTGCTAAATGTTTACCTGGACTACTGTCAATGGAAAGATGTTCACCAATTGCATCCCATCTTAGAAAATGGAAAACAGACTCAAATTTGCTCAGGAAGTTTTGCCTACAGAGATGGGGCTGTGCAGTCCTTTTATAAAGTCTGAATGTCCTAGTGCAAACTGTGTTCATGGATGGAAGTTTTCTCAACGGGATAGGTAAATAGAAGGCAAAAGGAAATGTCATTCTTGGTCGGTCTATACTTGTTTGTCTTTCCCACTACTACATTTCAAGCTCCTTGCAGGATGGAATCTTTATTACATGATCAACCTGAGCCCCCCAGCAAGGGCTCGGCTATAATATCTCTGAGCAGTGCTTGCAGAATTGAAATGAAATTTAGCAGGAACATCTCAACAAAGATTCGTGAGTTCCTGCTGGGTTCCAGGCACTGTATGTTTGGCGGGGCACGTGGTTGGCCCTGGGCACGCTGCCTCTTAGAAAACGTATCGTGTATTATCAAACATCCAGCTATCCCTATTTCCTATATTAAATGTAATGGTGAGTTTGGTTTATATAACTTTTATAATCATGAGTCTTTGAGAATGAATTATTTAGTTCTTGTGATTTAACACTTAAATTTTTATATAAACTACAAATTGAATTCTAGTTGATCAGTTGACTTAATGTTACATTTTGAAGATATCCCATAAAACTAGTACTAATTTAGATTTTGTGCTTTTCTTTCCATATCATGGGCTCACACCATTTTATTATATATTATATTTTATTATATATCATATTATATAATATCATATATTATACATATTATATAATATCTGCAGTATTTTATTTCAGATCTCGCATATTTTACAGGCCTTAGGCTCTGTGTCTTAAATGCCTATTGGATGTTGGGAGAGCAAAGAGGATTGAAACAAGTCCCTGCTCTCCAGGCTCCTGTGTAGCAGGAGAGATAGACCCATTAGAAGGTCACGTTCATATAATGTGGTCACCTTTTGGGAAACGAGGTAAGGGGCACTTAGTTCAATCTAGGACTTCAAGGAAACCACTGAGGAAGATCCCTGAATTGAATCTTGAGGGATTGTCAAGAGTTAGCCTGGGAAAGCAAGGCAGAAAGGGTAGAGGGAACACAACAAAACCTGAAACAGTCCAGCGTGTGAATTCCTAACAAAGCTTAAATAATAGGTTAGCCTCTACTTTTAGGAATTAATGCTGCCAAAAATCTCATTGCTTTGCTAAAAATATTGGTGAATAAGTCATGAGTAGAACAACAAATTACCTTCACAGGGAAAAAAAATAACCCAACACACTAAAAACCAAAGGGATATAAAGATAAGTTGTATCTCTACAACTGTTATTGTCTAAAAGGGAGCAGAGCGGGAAGTCTGGGGTACTAGTGCTATGGTAATATTCTGTTTCATGATCTGGGTGCAAGTTATGTGTTTTTAGTTTGTGAAAATTAATGAGCTATACCCTTACATATATAACTTCAATAAAGAGTTTGAAAATTTAAATGCCTATACATGTATGTATGTATTTGTGTACAGATACTTCAATTAAAGGGTTTTTAAAATGCTAAAAAAAAAAAAAAAGGTAGGTTATATATGTGGTTAACTGCTATGATTGAGGCTAAGACACCTATCAAAGGCACTGGTGATAACCTAAGGGGAGGATGTCTTTCCAGAACTGGAGTGTATTTATCTGACTTGCACTCGGTCAGCCTGCAAAGACTCCCCAGCACCATCAGGTACAGTGGAAGAGAAGTGTGGTAGGGGCAGTTTTATTAAATCATCCACGAACAAACCGGTGGAGACTGACTCTGAACATCTAACACTCACAGAATCAATAGCTTCACTGAACAGAATCGGACTTCAATGGTCCCTAATTGTTCTTATCTGATATAATTTGGTCTTATTTTAAAATAGCAAGACCTGAGCATAAGTCAGAAGACAACGCAAACTTTAAGGACAGAAACAGTTTCTCATTTTAAGAGATTTAAAGTGTGAATTTCTATATTTGATTTTGTGTGTGAGAAACCATTAAAACCACGGAGTTGGCTTTTTTCCTAGGATCTCTGTTTGTATCCACATAAGAAGGTTCTGTCTGTGTGTTGAGAGATTGTCCGTATGCCCAATGTATTTTTCAGTTAGAATTTACAATATTGTGAAGATTTGTATCTTTAAAATGGATTTTTTTTTTTTTTTTTTTGCGGTACGCGGGCCCCTCACTGTTGTGGCCTCTCCCGTTGTGGAGCACAGGCTCCGGACGCGCAGGCTCAGCGGCCATGGCTCACGGGCCCAGCCGCTCCGCGGCATGTGGGATCTTCCCGGACCGGGGCACGAACCCGTGTCCCCTGCAGCGGCAGGTGGACTCTCAACCACTGCACCACCAGGGAAGCCCAAAATGGATATGTATTTTTAAATTCTCTATGATGTGAGTCATTATAGCTGTCATTTTTTGCACAATGAACTGTGTTTCAGTAACAAATGCTTCATGTTTAAAATGTGATATTTAGTTTAATCCTCAAAGCAACCCCAGAAGATAAATACTTCCTTCTTCCCACTACTGCGACCCTCAACACACAAACCCTTGTAAGGACTGGTAGGCTATGCCTCCTTCACAGTCACCTACTGACCAGTTCTTGTCTCTAGTTACCCACTGCCACCTGTCTTCCATCATCAACCATCTTCCACCAACCTCCAGATCATTCATGCCTTCAAGCACCCTCGAGGCCTATCACATCTGGTTCCAGCCTATCCTGCCATCCCAGAGGATGACCCGGCTAGCGCCCCTTTGTCCTGGCTCTGCCTGATGCTCTCTGGCAACCTTGAGCTCTATTCCACTGTAGCACCTACTCTGTTCCCCACATGCCATCGTAGCCCGAAGCTGCTCCATTGCCGTGCTGACAACTCAGAAGTGACTCTCTGATCATCACCAGCTATCTGAGTTGCTCCAACTCCTGCACTTTCCTTCAACCTTGCCTCTCACCTGACTGTGAGCTAACTGTGATCTTGTGAACCTTCTATTTTCTTCTGCTCTAGCATCCCTTCTCCTTGACTCACTTCTCCTGGTCCCACTTCTAGACCTCCAGGTCATCACTCCACCAGGAGAAGTTTCTATTTCTCACCAGTTAACTCTGTTACAACACCAACTTGACCAACCTTCAATCCTCCCAGCCATCCATTTTCTTGTTATTGTTCTTGCTCCAAAACCAGAGAATTCACATAAATAACTGTATTTACTTCATAAAATCTTTTGAGCTTTTTTTTTTTTCCATTTCCTCTGGCCTTTACAGCTGCTTAGACATATTCTGGCTCAGCTCCTGTCCCACGTCACCCAAGTGGCCGTCCCCTAAAGTTTCCTAGTCCTTCAGCATCATCCCTCTCCCTTCTCTTCAATCCCCACAGATGATCCCCTTCTGCTTTTCCAGAAGGGTAAGCTCCCCTGATGTCCCTGCATTTATGCTCACATTTTCTTCATCAGTAAGTGAGGAAATATTAAAGATTATTAACACTTGGCATTGCCTAGAGCATAAGGAAAACACATTCTTTAAAACTTTGGTAGGAGGATAAAGGGCATAGTGGGTCTTTTTTAGGAGGACAAACTGGAAATTAGTATCAAAACTGAAAATGCACATGCCCTCTGACCCAGTGATTTGTCTTCACTTCTAAGAATTGATTCAAGAAAAAACAAGAGTGCAAAGATGTATGTACAGAGATATTTACTGTGGTTTTGATGTGGTAAAACTCCTGAGACCGTTTAAACGTTCCTCTTTTGGGGGAATGACTAAATAAATTGTGCTGCAGTAAAGTGGAATTTTCTGCAGCTGTCAAAAAGCCCAGGAAGCATCCAATGTGCACCGACACGGGAAGATCTCTATAACATATAATAAAATGACAAAATCAAGTTGGAGAACAGTCATAGTAAGATCCCACTTACTTAGTTGTAAATGCACATACAGACAAATTCAGAAAGGTGAAGCACTAAACTCCTTATACCCAAATCCAGGCAGGGGTAATAGAATGGTGACAGGTGTGGGAGGTGGTTGATCCCTATGTTATACATGCCTGTAATTTTAATTTCGTTATTAAGCAGTCATTACTGTTATAATTTAGTGACATAAAGAGAAAAAAAAGTCCGACACTAAAACACCCTTTTGTTACATTTGTCATTGTTTTACGTGCTCACCACAATCAAGGCGCCTTCCTTCTGAGGGTCAAGCCTCACTTCTTTTCTCAAGACATGAGGCAGAAATTTCGGGTCACCAAGAGACCTGGAAGGAGACCACCCAAAGGTGGTCACTCCAAACGCTACTGCCGACATTTAGATATTTTCACTTTGGTCACAGCCCTCTGCTGTTAACTTTCTTCCTCTTTTTTTTTTCCTCCAGAGGACTGAGCAGATATTTTATAGCAGAATTAAACAAGAAGCTGGCATGTGTCTTTGGACACAAAGGTGCACTGTACAGGAACATTAAAACCATTAGGCTCATTTGCTTTACTGCATTACATGGAATATCTTTTATGGGAAAGGTGCATATCAATTTTGGTGTGACTTACACCAAAATTATCAATGATTATCCATCATGGTTTATTATTGCCACCCTTCTTTCTGGAAATAGAGGGCAAGATTATTAAATGCATGCTGTGTATCTCAGGGGCTACACAGATAATCTAAGTTCTCACCTTATCTTATACAGCACCCACATAACTTCTCCTTTCCCTACTGATTCTCAGGAGAAACTCTTGTCTAAGGCTAAGTATGATCCAGTTCTCATGGTCCCATCCACCTCCTTCTACCTCTGCTGGGACTCAACTCCATCACACGTATGTATATATGTATAAATATATACATATATTTAGCTCCTATTCTGTATTCTCTTTCTCTCTCTTTGATCCTTCCTCAGTTTAAAATTATGCTCGTCTCCTCCAGATTAAAAATGAAACGAAACAATAACAAACGTTAACCCCAAACCAATGCGTCCTTTGTCCAAACTTTTCCTATAATCGGCTCCCCTAACTTGTTCCTTCTCTTTATTGCTAAACTCTTTGAGGAGATTACTCCCTGATGACTGTTCACACTTCACAGCTCAGTCACCCCACAGTCTGGCTTTTTTTCCTCTTCCCTACTGAAACAGATTTCTCAAAAGCCATCGAATGATCTCCTAGTTGCCAAATCTAGTACGTCGTCTGAGTCAGCCTGGCAGCATTTCACAGTGTGGACCGCTTCCTTCTTTACACTCCTTTGGCTTTTTCTGCTCTTGTCTCTCCTCTCTGTTTCTTCTTGCTCTCCACCATTGGCTCTTCTTCTGTTCCCCTCTGAAAAGTGGTGTCCCTTGGGGTCTCTCCTCAACTGCTTTGTCTTAACACTGCACCCTCCTCATCTGTGTAATTGCATTCATTCTTAGGGTTTCATCTCTCACGTATGAGGATGACCATCTAAGCTGCACCTTCAAGCCATGTTTCTCACCTGCATACCCAATTTATATTTCTAGAAGCTTACAACTTATATTTCTAGGTTTTCTCCAACTGAGTGTCCCAAAAGCTATGTAAAATCAACACATCTAAAGAGAACTCATAACCCACCGGTCTGTCTTGGTCCTGTTCCATCACCAATCAGTTTACCACCATCCACCAGTGAGATGATTCAGAGTCCTCCAGGAGTTCTCCTTTCTCTCCTGCTGCATATCCTGGGATTACATCTCCTGAATTAACTTGCAAAATTACCACCCTCCCCTTCATTCTCACAGCTACTCCCCTAGTCCCATTCCTATTAACTGCAATAAAAACACACACAAAAAAATGTCAACAAAACCAAAACAAAATTCTGATTTGTCTAAAGCACTTATTAATTTACAGAGCTTTCTCCTACTTGAATTTAGACCAGCTTCAGGGAAAAGCTGTGGAAGGTTGGGTGAGTGGGGTACAAAGTGATGGATATTGTCTTCCTTCCGCATGAAAGGAGAGCTCAAAATAAAAATTTAATTGCGACTTGGAAAATCAAAGTGATGATTCTTGCACATCTGACTCTGTGGACTGAGAAGTATATCAATTACACCAACCTAGAAGTTAATCATATTGACAAAATTGCCCAATTGCTCATATTTAAATATTTAAAGTAAAAAATTTAAAAACCTGCTAGAGATTTTATTGGCAAATAGGCTGAAAGACCATTTGGTTTTAGTTTTTAGTTCTGATGTGTAAAAAATAGTTTTGTGATTTTTCAAATCAGTTAATCATAATGATAATTTTATCAAAGATGCGCCAGTTTGCATGCCTCCTAATTTTGCATTTTTCTTGTGAAATGCATTAAATGAACGGGCCATCATTTTTTTTTAAAGCTTTTCCAGGGATTTCACACTTTTACACACTCAATTTTCAGGAAGAAAAAATACTGGCTAATTTATATCCCTTTCCAAGAACAGTGAATAAGTACATAAATAGTAGATTAAAAATAAATGCTACCATCTTTGGCTCTTTTAACAACTATCAGGGTGTGTTGTCAAGAAGAGAACACCAATGCTTCACAAAAGAATTATTTTATGTTTCTCTTCTTTACTCTGAAAGATTCTTGAGAGGCTTGTATTTTTAAGTACTTTAGCCAAAATAGGAATTAGCCCTTCAACATTACCTCCAAGGTCAAGGGAAGATTGGGAGACTCTAGGGTATAGGACTGCTGGGGTATAAACATGGTGACAGAGAAGCATTCAAAGTGATAGGTAAACTAAATAATATACTTGCTTACATTTTTACTTAGTGTTATTGAGATAATTTATTATTATCCCTAATAACTTTTGTTATCCTTTGTTAAAGTTAAAATCAGATGCCATATTTTACAACCTGTATTTATATGATATAAATACTATAAAAACAAAAACTAAAAAAAGCAACCTCAATTTAAAAGAATAGAAATCTTGAGCGAATGAGAAGCTGTAGACATGACTGCTTTGAAAGTGCCTTGTTTATTAGATCTAAAGGAAAAGGACAGTCAACTTTGTTAAATCTGGACTCATATTTTATCTCACCAAAAAGCTGAGTCTGTGTTTACTAAAAGAGCAAAGAGTTTTCCTGTAATGTCATCATTAAAAAAAAGTAATTCTAAGAATTGTTGATTTGAAGCTCGACAAGCTTCAAATGTTTGCAATATTTGTTATGGGATGTTTACAGTAGAAATCAGTATTTGTTCATTCACAGTTACAAAACGTGGGTTTCAGAGAAGAGCTGATTTAGTTTACCAACCTTATTCTCACTGACTGGGAACTCACAGGCTTCCAGGAAGCTCTCCAAGAAATAACACAGTTGGAGGTGTTGCTCCTTGTAAAAATTATTTCACAGGTAAAAAAAAAATACAGCTCTAACAGTTGGACTTAAAACAAAATGCAGGATCTCGCTTCTCGGGAAAGCGCAAATTTATAATACAATATGTGGGGCAGAAATGAGAACTAATCTCTTCCTGTATGTAAAAAAATTGCTTTGCAGAGATAACTTTTCATCTTACAATTAACCTAAAAGTCTGGTCTAAATTTTCTAATCCATTCACACCTATCAGAAGAATGTCTGACCCTCTCCAGGCCTCTAATTTATGCTGGTACTTTCATCTTTAACCAACAAGAAACATCAGTGCACTAGTTCTCATTTTCAAACGGCGAAAAGTAATAGGTGAACGAACATGGATCTTTCAGAGAGAACATCACATGGAATACTTATTAAATAGCATAAAGAACTGAAATAAAATTCACTTCCTTTTTGAAAAATAAGGGTTTGGGAAACCTGAAATGGAATGGCATATTAATTATATATTAATCATAGAATATGACTCTGCTAGTCTCGAAGGATCACAGCGTGATGAACAGCCACTGTTATTTTAGAGGGAGAAAATGAAGATTTAATGTAGATTTTAAAATTTGCAGCTGCAAGTAATAATTTATTCAAGAAATGATGCCAAGAGAATGAAAGAAGAGTATGTCCATGAGTGTATGTATGTGTGTGGTATGTGTGTATGTGTGTGCATATATCTGTGTGGTATATGGATGTGTGTGTATATATGTGTATGGGTGTATATGCATGTGCATGAATGTATTGGTGTGTGTGTGTGTGTGTGTGTGTGTGTGTGTGTGTGTGTGTGTGTGTGTGTGTGTGTGTGTGTGTGTTAGTGCGGAGGAACAGAAATGAATAGGAAAGGACTTTGGAGCCCTAAGATAATTCCGATGGTGGATGGGGCATTTATCACAAGCCTATCTTAATGCTTTTTGTAGGTGATAAAAATAATAGCATCAGCAAACAAAAACCATCTATTTCCTCATAACAGAGTTCTGGAGTTCTCTTTGGCAGGTAAAGATTATCTTTGCCTGAAGTCAATCTTTTATTATTTTAGATTTTCTCAAAATACTTAGGCCAGGCACCTATGTTTTCAGTTAAGGCCACTATGTGACTTTCAGAGCACGTGGAACACAAGAATCATCTTGAAAATGGATCATAAAGGCCTGACAGGGCTCCCGGGGAGCTTTACAGCGTAGAAAAGGTTGGTTCTCATCTGGTCTCATTAACACTGGCACAATGAGGAAACTCAGCTAAAGGTGTTTATAATAAACATGGAATACTTAAGTGACATCTTTCCCACCTTAATTTTAAAAATCACTATTTTTCTGCTTCTAGGAGGGATTTTCAGCTTAAGTCTCTGAACTGACACCTGGTCTGGTCCACTGTCAACATATCCATACTTAACTCTCGTTTGGGCATATTTCTTCTGGGTCTTTTATTTGGGGTTATTTTTAGAGAGAAGAAAAAAAAAATGTAACTCTATTTAGCACAGGGTCCAAGTACACTGGCCTTGTAGGAAGGAGTTTAGGCCAGAGACATAGGCATCGTTTCTGGGAAACTAGAGCGGGCCTGGCAATAGCATTTATTCCAAACCTGCTTAATCTCAGTGTAGATACTCTTTGTGGGTAGTAGAGTTATTCTGAGAGAATGCAAAGAAGAAGAGGAAAAAAAAAAAACACCCTTCAGAGATCAAAACTTCAGAGGGCAAAAGTTCAAGGGAGGATTTATTTTTAATGTTAAAAGGGAAGATGGATTGTGAGTAAACTCGAGAACATTGATGAAAATGCAATAGCTCGGAAAGCCCAGAGTGCTGTTTGGTTTGCTGAGTGTTTGTTTTATTCTGAGCCACAAGCCTATCCAACACATCTACCTTATTCCTAAAAGGTCTGTCTAACTGGCTGCTAGTCTCACATAAAACCATTTACCTCAGCTTCAACGTTTGTGCGGGGTGGGTGTGGTGCGATCTTTAACCAAAAAAAGTCCTATTTGTAAGTTGACCCTGCCTATAAGTGAACTGTATTTGCAGAGGGGTGTGTGTGTGTGTGTGTGTTTTCCAATGCCTGATTATTTGCAGATATAAGAAGCAAAATCACAGATGAAGAAGACCTCGTGAGAAATACCTACTGGTGTTTCATTACAAGCTAAAGCATACAACTGATTTGAGGTCCATCACTTTCTCAGGCTTCACTAATTACATCTCTCAGTGTAACTAACTGGAAGAATCTATTCACCCTTTACCTATAAAAGCAATTTATTTTTAGAAACTGAAAGCTGTGAGGGACATGCATACCGTTCATCACAACCTGTCTTAGGGACAACTGAGATCTAAAACAGCCACGGGGCCTCCCTAAGGCACCAAGGCACTGTCAGAGCGTTTGATTCCCTCCCTGGTGCTTAGTACCACTATCATTGTTATGGAGTTCTTTTTCCTGAGAAAATAAAAATTATATACGGCCAGCTACGGACTCTTGGTAATCAAGTTTATTTATTTGTTCATCAAATGGATAGTGAGACCTGATATATATGTCAGGCACGATCTTAGGCTCTGGGGTCACACTGATGAGGAAAACAGATATGGTCTCTCCTCTCGTGAGGGAAAGTGAGTCTTAAAGCTGTGCAGATTGGTTCTAAAATTTTGCTCTTCCAAGAACAGATGGCCAATAGGCACATGAAAAGATGCTCAGAATCGCTAATCATTAGAGAAATGCAAGTCAAAACTAAATGACTACAATGAGGTACCACCTCACACGAGTCAGAATGGCCATCATTAAAAAGTCTACAAATAACAAATGCTTGAGAGGGTTTGGAGAAAAGGGAACCTTCCTACACTGTTGGTGGGAATGTAAGTTGGTGCAGCCACTGTCAAAAACAGTATGGAGGTTCCTCAGAAAACTAAAAATAGAATTACCATATGATCCAGCAATCTCACTCCTGGGCATATATCCAGACAAAACTATAATTCAAAAAGATACATGAGGGCTTCCCTGGTGGCACAGTGGTTAAGAATTCTCCTGCCAATGCAGGGGACGTGGGTTAGAGCCCTGGCCCGGGAAGATCCCACATGCAGCGGAGCAACTAAGCCCGTGCACCACAACTACTGAGCCTGTGCTCTAGAGCCCAAAAGCCACAACTACTAAGCCACGTGCCACAACAACTGAAGCCCACGTGCCTAGAGCCCATGTTCCACAACAAGAGAAGCCATGACAATGAAAAGCCCGTGCACCGCAACGAAGAGTAGCCCCCACTCACCACAACTAGAGAAAGCCCACACGCAGAAACGAAGACCCAACACAGCCAAAAAATAAAAACAAACAAATAAATTAATTAATTAAAAAAAAAGATATATGCACCCCTATGTTCATAGCAGTACTATTTACAATAGCCAAGACATGGAAACAACCTAAATGTCCAACGACAAATGAATGGATAAAGAAGATTTGGTACATATATACAATGCAATATTACTCAGCCACAAAAAAGAATGAAATAATGCCATTTGCAGCAACATGAATGCAACTAGAGATTATCATACTAAGTGAAGTAAGTCAGAAAGACAAACACCATATGATATCACTTATACATGGAATCTAAAATATGACACAAATAAACCTATCTGTAAAACAGAAACAGAACCATGGACATAGAGAACAGACTGGTGGTTGCCAAGTGGGTGGGGGCTGGGGAGGGCTGGAGTGGGAGGTTGGCGCTAGTAGATGGAAGCTTTTATATATGGAATAGATAAACAACAAGGGCCTACTGTATAGCACAGAGCACTATAGTCAATGTCCTATGATAAACCATAATGAAAAAGAATATTTAAAAGGATGTATATATATATATATATATATATATATATGTATAACTGAACCACTTTGCTATACATCAGAAATTAACACAACACTGTAAATCAACTATACTTCAATTTAAAAATTGATTTAAAAAAAAAATAAAATTTTGCTCTTCCTTTGGAGAAAGTTGTAGATTAATGGTAGCCTCTGCAGCCCCCATTTGACACATTATGGACATGTGGAATAGCCTGGAAGCGTGCCTCAGCCTCTGCTGAGGGCGGGCAAAATGGGGTCACGTACCAGGCAAGGAGCTGGGATGCCCTGGCTTCTCCCCAGATACATCTGCTCCCCAGGGAAAAGACCAGGAGTGAGACAGGGCAAAGTCAACCAAAGCGCACACCTGCAGAGCCATGGAGGAGGAGGAGGGGAGGGGACGCTGCACATACGCCCTCCTCAACAGTTATTTTAACAACAACAACAACCACCTTAGTCTCCTCCTTGTTTCTTCCGCAAACTATGGTGGGGAAACCATGACCTACTGAGGGATGGATTCTGATCCTCTCGTTTCTACAAGCTGTTACGTGAGGAAGAAAGAGAGCCTCAATCAGGCTTTTGCTGCAGGTAAGACAAATTTTTTTTTTAAATTCTGTGGCTTTGGAAGCCTCTTAAAGTGGCGGTCAGTCAACTAGATCTTGACCTTGAATATGAGTTTATCTGTGCTGCATTCGTAATAATACACACCTAACTCGCTGACAACTGGTGAACATGACCATCCTTCAGGTGCACATCTGGAATTGTCCCACATCTTGAAGATGAGGAGAGAACACAAACGTGAATAATAATGATAACAGTAATTTATTCGATTGTCTTCCATGGTTCTCTTAGAGAGTAGCACTTCCTCTTTCCAGAACATGTGAAGGTTATATTTGGAACCACTCTTGTTTTGAAACTTTGTTTTAAATTAAACTCAGTTTTGGCTGAGTTGGTTTCTGATGAGAATAGTATTATCACGGAAGCCAAGAATAATTCAATAAAAACATACCCATTGAATATATGAAAATTCATGAGTCCATAATGATACTTTAAAAAGAGAAAGCCAGAAGGAACTCATGTGAGGCAGTTAGTCACCAGCCCCTTATTTGGAAACTATGTAATTAAGGGGAAAATACATTTAATGTCTTTCCAGTAGGAACTATATTGCAGGGTAAACAAATAGCTCCAGTTGATGAGATAAAGCCCTATTTTACAGAAGAATGCCAGAGAGGTGTAGAAGGATGAGAAACTTAGAAAATCATAATCTGGCAACACTTAATGAGAATGTAGATCCAAGCAAGGACTATCAACTTGTGTAGAAAATATCAGGTGAAGAGTCGATGGGACCTGGGAAAGTCACGTGGAACCAAAGTAATATCACAACAATACAGTTCTGGTCATCAGGAGAAAAACATAGTTGTACAATGGATGGATCAGACTGCCATCACCCTAATCTAATGGTTGATCATAACATTAGAAATGGTGGGACAACCAAGTATTACATGTCTCCTGGTGTCACACATTCTAAATCACAGCATCACCTGGGATGCAGTCTAGCCAAAGATATTTACCTGGGGTCTAATCAGCCTGTAGATGTAACTTCCAGGAAACGTAGGGGAAAAGAGGAACAAGCTAAATGACACCACAGGCTAGTGGCGGTGCAGGGAACCCCTATAGGCCCAGTGGCTGCAGCAAGAAGGTTCCATGAAGAAAGAGACAAAAGAAACTAGAGGCTGGATTAAAAGACAGTGAGGGGACATAATAAACCCTCACTGATCTGGTGCAATGCATGGTCTGGGATTGGTTTCTGGCTTGGCCCAATAAGCTATAAAGGACATTTGGGGGAACATTTGGGGAATTTGAATATATACAGGCTATTAGCTAATGTTAAAGAATGATTATTAATTTTAGGTGTGATAATGTTATTTTTTTGCTACATAGGAAAGTGTTCTTATTTTTTTAGAGATGCATTTTGAGGTACTTAGGGGGTAATGTCATGATGTCTCTAATTTATTCTTTGCAGATGACGTACAGTGGGACACCACGTGCGAAACAGACTGTGACATTCAGGTCCCCTATGAAAGGGCTGAACACACACACACAGACCTTGAACCAACCACGCTCGTCAGAGACTAGGAAGTAATAAGTAATTATAACAAATTCAAGACAAATTCAAGACGTGACACCTCACATAATTTTAGTATTGCCGCCAGAACCTAATTTCCATTGATCACAATGAATGGTTTTTATAACTTTTGTTCACTTAGTGCTACTCAAAATCTTCATCTATTAGCAAAAATCGATCAACCACAGGGAATAGTCAGATAAATTATGGCATATCCATATCTGAAATATTGTGAAGTGACTGACAATTAAGATTTAATTTAACTTTTGAATTGATATTTAGTAACATGAAAACATATTGATGATATATATTATATGACAGTCCCAATTTTATGTATGTGTAAGTGACTGAGCCTCCAGATAATTGCTGAGAGAGGGATAAAGAGGAACCATTTAATGTATTTCTAGCAACACTGGATTGTTAAAATAATAGAAAAAAATACATTTAGAGGAGGCAGCAAAAAATTGTCGAGTTCACCAGGCATGGATTACATTATTTTCTGTTTCAAAACAGAGAGTAAGTTCTCTCACCACATTGGGCAGATGTGGTAAATGTTCCGACATGATTAGAAAAGAATCTAATTTTACTCATCTCCAAAGCTGAAAGTTGAAGAGCTGAAGCCCTTTTGCCCTTCTCAGAATAACTAAATGTATGTGTACCTCCTCACCGCGAAATCCTCCCCCACTGGGGACCAGAAAAAGCAATGCTGCTCTGACAGACACGAGATACGCATACACATAACATGATGGCAGAGCTGTTTAAATCTATGGTTAAAATCTATGGTTATCCATTAAATGTTCACTGAACATTCCCTCACTCTCCAGAAGGGCGGTCAGGCCTGCCGTGCTACCAGGAGACCAGGATTGACTGAAAGAAACGCAATCCTTCCTCAGGGGCAGCCCTTTCTCAGTTGTGAGAAGAAAAAGAAACTTCACCAAGCATCGCATCACATTCATTTAAAATTTCCAAGAGGCTTGCCTCTTTCACGAGACAGGTAAATAAATTCTCGCTGAGTTAAAATCATCCTCCCCCGATGATTGAAGTATGATGCTCAGCGGTGATTCAAAAGACTGAAGTAGAGCTACAGGCACTGAAAAGGAAGGTCTCCGGGCTTCACTGTGCAGGAAGGAAGCCAGAGCAACAGGACCGCAGAATCCCACTTACACACATGCATACACATTCACACGCGAACACATGTGTACACACACATGCCTGCCCATGCAAAGAAAACGCTCTGGATGAACACACACCAAGCTTTTAATGACAAATATGTATGAGGAGCTAGGAAAGGAATGGAATGAAAAGGAAATTTAACTTTTCTTACTCTAGATATTTCTGAATTTTCTCTTTACAGCAACAGATATTCATTTACTTCTCAAGCAGTTTTTAAAAAGAAAGAAAGATGAACTCATACGCTCCTGGTAGAAATGTAAAAATCGTACAGTTCACTTGAAAACAGTTTGGCAGCTCCTCAAAAAGTTAAACACAGAGTTACCATATGACCCAGCCATTCCACTTCGAGCTGTTTACACAAGAGAAAAAGAAATAACTGCAGGCATAAAGACATGAATGTTTACGGATGCATTATTTGTAAAAGCCAAACAGTGGAAGCAACCAAAATGCCCGCTAACCGGTGACTGGATAACAGACTGTGCTATGGCCATATAACAGAATACTATTCAACAGTAATAAACAACTATTGATACACAAAACAGCTTGGATAAATCTCAAAATAACGATGGTGAGTGAAAGCAGCCAGACAAAAAGAGTACACACTATATATTTCAATTTATAGAAAATTCTAGAAATGCAAACCAAACAACAGTGAGTGACAGCAGATTGGTGGCTGAATGGGGAGGGGTGAGAGGGAAGGGTCACAAAGGGCACAAGGAAACTTTTGGGGGTGATGGATATGTTCACCACCTTCACATGGTGGCAGGCTTGCTGGTGTACACTATATCAAAATTTATCCAGTTTATGCCTTAAATAGGTGCAATTTATTGTGTGCCAATTACATATCTCGATGAATCTGTAAAAAAAAGGTAATGCATGTTTAATATAGAAAAATTGGAAATTACGTAAGAATGAAAGAGAGAAATAAAAGCACTACTACTGGGACTTCCCTGGTGGGGCAGTGGTTAAGAAGCCACCTGCCAATGCAGGGGACACGGGTTCGATCTCTGGTCCCGAAAGAGCCCACATGCCGCAGAGCAACTAAGCCCGTTCACCACAACTACTGAGCCTGCGTGCCACAACTACTGAAGCCCGTGCGCCTAGAGCCTGTGCTCTGCAACAAAGAGAAGCCACTGCAATGAGAAGCCTGCACACTGCAATGAAGAGTAGCCCCTGCTCACCACAACTAGAGAAAAGCCCGTGCGCAGCAACGAAGACTCAACGCAGCCAAAAAATAAATAAATAAATTTGTGAAAAAAAAAAAAAAAAAAAAGCACTAGTACTTCTTTAGAATACTCATGTCAGCCAAAGATAAACGCTGGTCCCAATGGAATGGATTCCATGTTCTGGCCCTGATAGCTCTGGTCATCAGAAGGATTCAGGGGAGTACTTTTCTTTTTGAGTGGATTTTCCCTAGCTTTCCACTGAATTTCAGGATTGAGTAAGTGAAATTTGGTTAAAAACACTAGCTTCGTAGAGTTGTGGTAACAAACCGTAAATCATTCTGGGTTCCTTAAGAAGCTCTGCAAACCTTAGAAGACCAGATGTCTCTTAACAGAGCTGTTTAAGGGTTTTGGAGTGGATTTTTAGCCACGTTCTGGTTCCAGATGCTCAGCATTTAGCAGAAATGTTTAGTGAGCTAAACACACACACACACACACACACACACACACACACACACACACAAAGGTTTTGTTCATTTAGATTACAAAGAGAAGATGAATATGTAAATATATATTCACTTAAGAATATCTGCAAATACATCTTTCTTTAAAGGATAACCTCTTTATAGCTAAGGAAACTGAGATTGACTGACTTGCTCAAACCCCTACTTAGTTGTGAGAGTGATAAATCCAGCTCTCTTTAAATCCAAAGTAAGTAAATAATTTGTATAATATAAAGTTACAGTAACAGTCGAAATTTTCCCCTCACACCACACTTTATACTTTGAGTAGAACGAGAGCAGAGGATAATCTTATTTCCAGGTTTGGGAGATGTGGGGAGAAGCCCTGTTTCCTAATAGCCACCTGAACAGAGAAGGGTTGTCAGGGCCAAAGAGCCAATGTACCTAAAGGACCTTGTAAACTGTGCTGTGGCATGGCACTGCATTGGTAGGGAATGAAGATCCCAAGTAAGCCTTGATTTTGGTGCCCTACAATGTCCATCTCATTGAAATAAAGAGGAATTCAGGTAAGTTTGATTCAGAAAGGTGAGGTCACCCCCAAAGTCTGGAAGAATCCAAGATAACATTTACATCATTTTATAACCTCTTCTCTAAAACCATTTCCTCCAGCTTTATAATTTGGCTTCTCCTTTGGGTTTGCCCATGGACAGAGACAGAGTGGTTATGCCAACAAAGAAAGATGAGTCCCCTGGACGTTTGGGTTTATATTTTCCTCCAAATCTCCGTGTCTTTCCATTATGCAACACTTCCTCGTTCAATGGGGTATAGATTAGAAGGTTGTAATGAAGATATTCCTGAGATGGCTTTTGCCAGACCAGCAGCCTTCTAGGCCTCCTGCCATCTCCCCAGGGCGTGCTCTCAAGATCAGGCTGGTGGGAGGGACAGGGCAGCATGTTACAAGGATGCTCATGAGGCCACATGGGGAGCCGTGTGGTTTGGGGCCAGGAAACCAGGTGCCTGGCTGTCAGGCTACGCCCACAGGCCCAGGCATCACCACCAAGTCAGGTGTCTCTTGGTTTTGGCAGCTCTGAAATTATGAGTTGACAATCAGAGGGCACGGAAGCCTGGAAACAAAGTTATCAGCTAATCAGAAAGGCCTGCTTGGATGTGGTTTAGATATCCTGAAAGTTAGCACGGTGTGGCATAGGGTGGAAATTGCTATGCCCAGGATGAGCGATGGGGTGTGTGTGTGTGTGTGTGTGTGTGTGTGTGTGTGTGTGTGTGTGTG
>NW_020838055.1:2332836-2359359 GCF_003676395.1 Aethalodelphis obliquidens
ACACACACACACACACACACACACACACACACACACACACACACACAACTAGAATTTGTCCCAGACCACAAGGCTGGTTAAGTGGTGGAGCTAGAATTCGGCTAAGTGTGGTGGCTCTGGCTCTGACAATGGTTATATACTTCCTGACTTTTTTTTTATCAGTTTTTTAGAGATCCCAGCTATGCGACAAGTAGAACCTATGAAGCCAAACTCAGAGGTAAGACAAGCCATATAAAAAAGGAGAGAAAAACTGAGATTCTGAGTCATAGCAGATTCCACATCCACAGTGTACCCAAGCATTTCTGCCATAAAATACTTAAAACAAGTGTGTAAAGAAGGTAGAGACCTAGCAAAACTTCTTACCACAAAAGTAAAGCAAAAGAATAGCAGCTTGAAGTTAGCTACATCAGAGTAAAAAAGGTATACTATTCAAAGAGTCTGGTATAAGCACAGCTGGATAAACAAAGATTGAAAGGCGAATTTACGTTTAAATGGGCTAAGTTGTGCTTTTAAATAGCAGACTGCCAAGAACTGTAAGTATTTATAAATACTGGCAATTTGCAATTCGGTGGCAATAGGCAAATTAGCCAGAAGAATATACCATGTCTAAATAGGTGAAAAAACCTGACTGGGCTTCTTATGCCAAATCTTTGATTTTGGTTTTAAATGACTCCTTACAGCTTTGTTATGAAAAGCTGAAATTTGCTGTGACACCTAAACGTAGAATCTCAAACTATCATGGATAATTTACCACGAGAAAATATTTATTATTTGATTTTCTGTATTACACCCATGTGCTTTGTGTGTAAAAGCATCCTTCCCTAAACAATTTAAACAAGAGACATCTATTTGCACAGTCACATGTGTATAACAGACAACAGATTAACACTATGAAGATAAGACACGGAAAGGTAATTATAGTGTGATAGATACGGATTTATTTTAGGGGGCAAGGATTTCTGGAAGTCTATAATTAAGGGTCACCAGGCAAAGATAAAAATACTTCCTAATGAACTTCTTCCTTCTAATAAAAGTTTTTCTGCTTCCAATGCAAAGCACAACAGTGCTTTATGTAATTAAGATCAATTTATATGTAGCTATTATCATCATACTTGGCATTCTCTTATTTATTTATTTTAAATTTTTTTGGCCGCAGCCCATGGCACGTGGGATCTTAGTTCCCCGAGTAGGGATCAAACCCGTGCCCTCTGCATAGAAGCACAGAGTCTTAACCACTGGACTGCCATGGAAGCCCTTGGCATTCTTTTAACTAGAAGTCATTCATAAGGAAAATAAGATAAAGGTTCACTTTCTCCTAGATTACATATAATACATATAATCAATAACAAACAGGTACTCACAAGGTGAGTTAGGGAGAAAACTGGACTCGGTTTAGTGAGTATCTGTTACTGAATTCAATCTTTAGCTGCAAAAGCTGATGTGTATGTATCAACAGTTCAAGATTGAGGAAGAAAAAATTTGAAACAATTTCCTTTGAAGCAAGGAATACTGTGTAGCTGAGATATGAACACTGTTCTGAACAGAGTAAGATATTTGTAAACTTTCAGACAATAGCAAAGATTAACTCAGAAGGGGTGCTTTAAGAACCCCCTGCCAAACACATCCAAATATTAATTTTTCTTAATACTGGTCCCACTAAAATATGTAACAGCATCAGGATTACATCTTTACATTTCACTCACATCTCCGGAGTCTTGGATTTGTTTTTTCCATTGAAAAACTCAGGAAGAGCACGCCGTTCAATCACATGAATACTGAAGGGGAAAAAGACAATTAGGAATCCTCTTAGAAAAATAAAATCCTGAAATTTGAGCTAAGCTTGTTTAACTTTCAAAGTGAAACTGATAAAACCAAAAACTGAGCCCTACTTGCAAAATTTAACTGGCTTACACAAGTTCCTATGTATTAACAGTACGTAATAATAAAATTAATATATATAATATATATTTATAAACTTATATATAATATATAGAGCTAAAGAAAGCTTTCCCTTTCTCACCCCCAATACTTACTGTAGTTTTTCTATTCCCATAACCAAACTCTATAAACATAAACACTGAAGAAAAACAACAACAAAAAACACACTGAAGGCTTCAGATTTTATGTTCTTGTCATAATACACTGTAACTAGATGATGAGCCACAAATTAGGAAAAGTTCTTTGGAAATGGGATGACAAAAATCACAGTACTTGGCATGGCAACAAATTTGGTGAAATGAATGATCGACCAAAAGACAACGAAATTGACTGTAATCGGTTTCTCAGGCTCAACATTAATGCACTTTTTCATCCAGCCCTCAGAAACTTTGTGGTGAACTGAATTTTTTAAAATAGTTCAGTGATTTACTGCTTTTAAAAAAGATCACAGAACTAATTTTTAACATTCAGATAAAAAGCACTGATAATTTTATAAAATGTTACAGGTGATAAGCACTATAGAGACCATGTGAAATGATCAGGCCTAAAACACTCTACAAATGAAACCAACTGTACATTTAGCACAAAGGTTTTGACATTAATGCTAATCACTATTTTTCCTGATGACACATTTTAGTTTCTCAGTGCCTTTTCAGATATGCAACATGTACAGAGATTACATGGGAAAGACCAAATCAATAGTCTGTGAATACAAATAAAAGCATTCACTCTTTCATTATTCGGTAACATTTAAATTGTTTGAATTGGATACTACCAAATACTATAAATAAAATGAATCACCTGGAAACTTACAGGAAGATGATTTCTAAGATGAATTTATGTTCCATAGATACATGTATAATGAATTTCCAAGTTTTATTATAAGGAGAATAACTGTAAGCAATTAATAAACTGGTCCTAATATACCTCTCATTGTTATGTTACAGGTTAGGAAGAGGCCACAAAGACAATTTCACCAAGAACAAAACACACAAGAATGTTTAATCACAACCACTTTCTTTTTCAAAAATCTATGTTTGAAGTACTGGCAGCTGATTCCTTAGGTTCTGAGAATGAGTCAAGTAGTAGAAGGAGTGGGATATTCGGAATCAGAAAACCTGAGTTCTTCCAATTAGCAACTCTGCAACTTTGCACCACTTCAACTGAGGCTGTAGTTATCTATAAAATAGGGATATAACTAATACCTCTACTGTCCATCTAACAGCACACTTTGTGACATGCAAAGATCACCATGCAAATGGAAGTGTTTCTGTAAACTATAAAAACCTAAAACACTATGTACTGTTATGACATTCCCCTTTTTTGAGGGGAAAATGCTAGTTTCTCAAGCCATTCTGAATCTTACTCTGTAACTACAAATAACAATAATGAAACTTCCAAATTTCAAAGTAATTTAACATAATAATCAATGTAATGAAGACTGACCTTCAAAGAAAAGCAATATACTTATTCTGTTTCAGCTTCTACTTATTCAAAACAATGAGGAACAGCATTCAGAGTTAGTTTTAAAAAGTATGCTGGGGGCTTCCCTGCTGGCGCAGTGGTTGAGAGTCCGCCTGCCAATGCAGGGGACATGAGTTCGTGCCTTGGTCTGGGAAGATCCCACATGCCGCGGAGCGGCTGGGCCCATGAGCCACGGCAGCTGAGCCTGCGCGTCCGGAGTGCTCCGCAACGGGAGAGGCCACAACAGTGAGAGGCCCGCGCACCGCAAAAAAAAAAAAAAGTATGCTGAAAAGTCTCAATAGTAGAGGCCATACCTTGTGGTTTTAGACAAAAGTAAGCTATGACTCAAATGGACCATCCACCCTATTCTTTTAAGTTGGTTTTAAAAGATATATGTGTGTGTGTGTGTATATATATATATATATATATATATATATATATATATATGCACAGGACCACGAGATTGTAAGGGCAGCATCACTAGACTAAATATATAGCCTTCCAATCAAAGTACCTTAAAGAAACTAACATCTATTTGGAGTTCTGGTTCATACATTTAAAAATAAAAAACTGTCCAACAAAAATCAGCCTGACGTGAAAGAGTTACATTTCATAAGTAATCAATCAGTAAGATAGGTACATCTCCATTTATTTCCACCCATGTTCCAAGGGTGCCACGGTGGCTGTGATAAATGACAGGGAGGGTGCTGAAGAGGTTGTTTTCCTGAACTCTTTTACATGCCAGGGTTTATACAAGAAAGGGCTCCTGTTTCCGATTAACATGAAGCCATTATTGGGTACTAAGATGAATTTTTCTTTAAGAATTTCCATAATGTTTAAAAATCATATAATGAACATCAATATTTTATAATTATTAAATACTCAAGCATTTGCCTGTCTGAACTAAAACTGACTCCAAATGAGTCAGGTTCAAGTTTACAAAATTTTATAATCCTAAATTACAACATAATAGTTTCTATCCCCAAGTAAAACAACCAAAAGAACACAGTCCAAAGTTAAAATAAAATAACTTTCCATTCCCCTTCATCCAGTGTGACAGTGATTACTGATGAGGGGACCTGGGCAGAAGAGCACAATTTTTAAAATAAATTTATTTATTTATTTTTGGCTGTGTTGGGTCTTTGTTGCTGCACGCAGGCTTTCTCTAGTTGTGGCGAGCGGGGGCTACTCTTCATTGCGGTGCGCGGGCTTCTCAATGAGGTGGCTTCTCTTGTTGCGGAGCACAGGCTCTAAGCACGCGGGCTTCAGTAGTTGCAACGCGTGGGCTCAGTAGTTGTGGCTCGTGGGCTCTAGAGCACAGGCTCAGTAGTTGTGGCGCATGGGCTTAGCTGCTCCACGGCATGTGGGATCTTCCCAGACCAGGGCTCGAACCCGTGTCCCCAGCATTGGCAGGCGGATTCTTAACCACTGCGCCACCAGGGAAGTCCTGAGCACAATATAATTTCAAGGAAAGTTTTCCCACTCCTAATTACCATGTTCACAGATGTAAGCAACCTACTCACCAGTTATAATCAAACCACGATGCATAGCTAGGAATAATAATGTGATTGGTCTGCTCTGTCACATTATCTTCACCAGGGTCAACTGACCGACTCTGATCACCTTTGCCAGGATCTTCATCTTCCTGTAGAAAAGAAGCCAAAGTTCAGAGAAAGAGAACTACAGAGAGATATGGAATAGCTTTCAAATTTCTAATAGCAGGTTACAGAAAATGCAGCTAGCTGATCCAATTTCAAGGACCAGGAAAACAAATTTCAAGTAAAAATAGCCTTTCACAGTTTTTAAGGTACCTTCACAAGATGTCCAGATGAGATAGCATATTTTTTTCCTCCTTTTTACAGATGAGGGAATCAACTCATAGAAAGCCCAAAACTTTTTCCACAATAGCCTGCTCCTTATTTGTCTAGTTTTACCTAATCCTCGAATCACAAATCTAAATTACTAGTTCTCAATTTATAAGGAGGTAACACAAGGACACTGAGACATAATGATAAGGTTTCCCCAATCCCAAAGATTGAGTACTAAGTATCTGCCAACAGCGATATGTGCAATATCTCACTTATTCCTCACAATAACAGCAGGTACTGTTTATTATCTCTTTTGTGGATGAGAAAATGATGCACAGAGCTAACAAGACATAAACAGGATAAAACTCCAGAAAGTGCAGCTAGAGGGCCTACACTCTTAACCACTCTTACTGCTGAAAATTAGTTCTGACTTTTATCACATTTATGTAGGTTTTGCAAATGATTCCACCTAAAAACCTGGTTTTGCTAATACAATAATTTCAAAAAGCACTGCTTTAGGTCAAAACACAAGAACATTTTTTATGCTACCAGTAAACAGTAATAATTACTTTTTTTTTTTTTTGGCTGCATGTGGGATATTAGTTCCCCGACCGAGGCCCACAGCAGTGAAAGCACGGAGTCCGAACCACTGGACCACCAGGGAATTCCCCCAGTAATAATTACTTTCAAATAGTATTATCTAACATACGCTTTATATTCAAGGGGATCCAAGTGTCCCATAAATGTCCTTTACAGATTTTTCTCCTCAATACAGAACCTGATCAAGGAGTCCATATTATATATGATATTCATGCCTCCTTAGTCTCCTTTAACCCCTGCCTCCTTTTTGGGGGAGATTTTATGACATTAAAATTCTTGAAGAATCCAGACCAGACAGCTTGTAGAGCATCTACCAATCTCTATCACAATGATTCTTCATAATTAACTTCAGATTAAACATTTTCACAAAGAATACTACAGGAAATAAGCTTATTAACATTTAGATATTTTCAAATTGTGTAGAGTTCTATCTATCAATCTTTTATCTGTGGTGTTTTTACTGTTTTTAATCATATAAAATTCTTTTCTGTTAAGAAACCAGTCAAATTTTGCATCATATTCTTTTACAAAGGTTCCATAGTTTAATTTCTACCTTTAACTTAAATCAACCTAAATTTCCTGTGTTATATTACTTTAGGTGAGGATCTAGCTACTGCTAGAAACTTAAGACAGTAGTTTCCTTAAGATCAATGAATATCAAAAAAAAAATTTTAATGTATGAAATCATCAAGGAAACACTGGTTGTTACTTAAATGATGTTGAAACAAATATGTTAATATTGATGACAAAGGTAAGGAATTTTATTTCCCAAACCAGGGAAGCTAGCAAAATCTATGCTCATCGTTAATTTGTTTTTGTGGCATAGATTCTACAAATTCAATGTGATTCAATTCAGAAAACTTTCTTTATTCAGGAAAACTAGGGAGAGGCTGGTATTGAAATGAATAAAGGCTGACAGTCTACAGTTTAATCATCTCAGTGAGGAAAGAAGCAGGATGATATCATGGGACTGGTGTTAGAGTAACCACCTCTAACCATCTTAGGCTTAAGTTACATAACAGACTTGTCTATAGTTTCAAAAGTACTCCCACCCTTGGCATAAAAAAAAGTGGGGGGGGTAATTCTTTGGTTTTCTATTTTGGTCTCCTTTATTGCCACCCAATACTTTCTACTCTAAAAGATGATGTCTTTTTACAAATGTAATATTCATAAATGTTTATGAGTAGCTCTTTGAATAAAGAAGTTTGATTTTAAAGAAAAAGATCATAAGAACAGTTCAGCTAAAGAGCCATCTGTAGTAGAGTTTCTTGAAATACTTTTCCTTGAAATCCTGTCATGAATATTTTCATTTCATGACTGTGTACAAAACAACAAGTGTCACTATGGGGGAAGTTCTCTGACTCACTGAAAAAGAAAAAAAAAGAACTAACCATTTTCGGCATTAAGGAAGTTATTTCAAGGAGATTAAGGATTAGTTACACATCTTAACACAGTTAGAGATGACAACCTGTATAAACAAGGTGCCATTTATTTAAAAAGAGAAATAAAACCTTGCCTAAAATCCAACACCATCCTACAGCCTAATTATTGACATGTCTCCACAGCAAAATTGATGAAACAGGAAGTAGCTGACTTTAAGGCTCAAAAAAGGTGAAGAGTATGATCAAAGGCTACATCAGTTGTGGACTGGGGCTGCACTAATAGAAATAGGAGTGGGAAAATCAAAGCAAGGCACGGTCCCTGCTCACCTGGAATATTGTGCAGCTCTGATTATTAATTTGCAACCAGGAGAGAAATGGAACCAGAAACTATAGCATATGAGGAATACTACCTGGGAAAATGGCAAATTCCTCTTGATAAAATTTGGGGGGTGGGTCAAGAAAGACAGACTATTTTGGGCGTGTGTTAAAAAGAAATTAAATATCAAAAGGACCTCAAAACAGAATATTTCTAAGGAAACTTCCAAATCAGTGTTTCTACTGCTCGATACACAGGACCCCTACAGTTACTGTTGCACCAGGCCTAACTAAATCATTACCTTTCCTCCTGTTGTGACTGTTTCTTCATCCTGCTCATCTGCAAAACCAAAACACGTAATTCATTTAACAGGTAAATGTTCTCTCGATTACCTGGAAACCTTAAGATTTAAGGAACTGATACTCGCCAGAGAAAAGGAAAGAAACAGAGCATTATTAAAGCTAATTTACCTTGAATAATTCAGTAAATTAGAATTGTACACAGAAGCATAGAGGTGAGTAAAAATTCAAAGCACAAATCATTAAAATTCTCCAACAACAGGGAACTTAAAATTAAATACTACTTGGGCTACAATCTTAGTCATGATCTTACTTAATAATAGGTAAGGAACTTGGTTTGGGCTCTTGCCTCCAGAGGTTTAGTGAAACAAAGTAATGACATTTCAGATCCCAGAGGAAATGAGTAAAGAATGAGGAGTAGAGAAGGAGGTGATAATCAATCCCTACAGACAAAGTCCTGGCAAGAGTGTTAATACCTTCTGAGGATAGGGGACTACAGGACCTAAATGCTAGTGTTGCAAAAGAACAAAGGCAAATCCATGTATAATCTAAACTAAGCAGCTGATTTCCACAGTGAAAAGTAAAAGTGCCATGGTGGAAAAGGTAAGAGGTTACCGCACAAATAATTACATGATTAAGTTTCTATAACATTTTATTTTTTATATAATTATTATGACCCTTGGCAGTGACTAAGGCACTGTAAAGTTTAAAGAGAACACAAGGAAGCCATTTTTTTCATTATTCCTTCAAACAAATATTTCCAAGAATCTGCTATTTGAAAAGCATTAAATAAACAAACGGCTTAGACAGGGGTCAGGATCTATAGCCTACAAGCTAAATCAGGCCCACTGCCTGTTTTTGTATGGAATCTGGGAAATTGACTCTCAGTGTGTTCCTAGTCAATAGTTAACTGAAAAGAAGGGTGGTTCGCTGTGCCTAGACTGTGCACAACGCAGCTTATGATAAACTTCTGCAGCCTGAAATTCTGGTATGTGTTAGGCAGAGGGTACCCTACATTGCCAGTAAAAACACTGATCTTAGACTCTCAAACAAGCTTCCCTAGATGGAAACACTGCATGTGTGTTGCTGTGGGAAGAGTGCACTCTGTGTGATCCCTCACGTAAGGGAGAGAGAATAAGGAAGCCTGCACCCAGACTCTGCCTGTGTTATTTCCCCTTATGATCTGTTTATGCTTCCTATGTTGCTGTGATATATGTCAGCCGTGAGTACAACTATATGCTGAGTTCTATCAGTCCTTCTAGAGAATCTCCAAACCTGGGGATGGTCTTGGGGATTCCTATCATACCTGCAAGTGAAGAATGATTTTTTTTATTTTTACATGGTTAAAGAGAAAATCAATAGAAGAATAAATATATCATGACATATCAAAAATTAACTGAAATTCAAATTTTGGTGTCTATAAATAAAAGTTTTATTGGAATAAGCCATGATCATTTGTTTATATATTATGAATGGCTGTATCTGCATTACAATGGCAAAGCTGACTAGTTGTAACTTAGACCTTATAGCCCAAAATGCCAAAAATATTTACTATCTGGTCCTTTTTAGAAAAGTTTGCCAACCCCTACTTTAGAGGATATAAGAAGATGAGTAGTATTTTAACAGGTTATAAAGAACCAGCCTTCAAACACTTAACTAAATTTTATGCACCAGCCACCGTCCAAGTGCTAAGGACACGGGCTTCCCTGGTGGCCCAGTGGTTAAGCATCTGCCTGCCAATGCAGGAGACATGGGTTTGAGCCCTGGTCCGGGAAGATCCCACATGTCGCGGAGCAACTAAGCCCGTGCGTCACAACTACTGAGCCTGCGCTCTACAGCCTGTGAGCCACAACTTCTGAGCCCGTGTACCACGACTACTGAAGCCCATGCACCTATATAGCCCATGCTCCGCAACAAGAGAAGCCACAGCAATAAGCCCACACACCACGACAAAGTGTAGCCCCTGCTCGCTGCAACTAGAGAAAAGCCCACATGCAGCAACAAAGACCCAGTGCAGCCAAAAATAAATAAAATAAAATAAACAAATAAATAAATTTATTTTTTAAAAAAATGCTAAAGACACAATGATGAACAAGGAAAAGTCCCTGTCTTTATGGAGTTTATATTCCAGTTAAGAGTGGCAGGAGATGGAAGACAAAATAAACAAACAGTAAGATATCAAATGTTGAAAACTGCTATACACAGAGGGAGGAACACTCCCGAGCTCATTCTATGAGGCCACCATCACCCTGATACCAAAACCAGACAAGGATGTCACAAAGAAAGAAAACTACAGGCCAATATCTCTGATGAACATAGATGCAAGAATCCTCAACAAAATACTGGCAAACAGTATCCAACAGCACATTAGAAGGATCATACACCATGATTAGGTGGGGTTTATCCCAGGAATGCAAGGATTCTTCAATATACACAAATCAATCAACGTGATACACCATATTAACAAATTGAAGGAGAAAAACCACATGATCATCTCAATAGATGCAGAGAAAGCTTTCAACAAAATTCAACACCCATTTATGATAAAAACCCTCCAGAAAGTAGGCATAGAGGGAACTTATCTCAACATAATAAAGGCCATGTGTGACAAACCCACAGCCAACAACGTCCTCAATGGTGAAAAACTGAAACCACTTCCACTAAGATCAGGAACAAGACAAGGTTGCTCACTCTCACCACTATTATTCAACATAGTTTTGGAGGTTTTAGCCACAGCAATCAGAGAAGAAAAAGAAGTAAAAGGAATCCAAATTGGAAAAGAAGAAGTGAAGCTGTCACTGTTTACAGATGACATGATACTATACATAGAGAATCCTGGAGATGCTACCAGAAGACTACTGGAGCTGATTGGTGAATTTGGTAAAGTAGCAGGATGCAGAATTGATGCACAAAAGTCTCTTGCATTCCTATACACTAATAATGGGGAATCTGAAGGTGATATTGAGAAAACACTCCCATTTACTATTGCAACAAAAAGAATGAAATATCTGGGAGTAAGCCTACCTTGGGAGACGAAGGACCTGTATGCAGAAAATTATGGAACACTGATGAGAGAAACTGGAGATGATGCAGGTAGATGGAGAGGTATGCCATGTTCTTGGATTGGAAGAATCAACATTGTGAGGGTGAATACACTGCCCAGGGCAATCTATAGATTCGGTGCAGTCCCTATCAAACTACCACTGGCACTTTTCACAGATCTCATGGTTTGTATGGAGGCACGGGAGACCCCAAATAGCCAAAGCAATCTTGAGAAAGAAAGGCAGAGCTGGGGGAGTTGGGTTCCCTGACTTCAGACTGTGCTGCAGAGCTACGGTGGTCAAGGCAGTGTGGTGGTGGCACAAAAACAGAGGTGTAGATCGGTGGAGCAGGATGGAGGGCCCAGAGGTAAAGCCACGCACATATGGCCACCTTATCTTTGATAAAGGAGGTGGGAGTGTACAGTGGAGAAAAGACAGCCTCTTCAGTGAGTGGTGCTGGGAAAACTGGACAGCTTCACATGGAGGAATGAAATTGGAACACTCCCTAACACCATACACAAAAATAAACTCAGAATGGATTGAAGACCTAAATGTAAGGCCAGACACTGTTAAACACTTAAAGGAAGGCATAGGCGGAACACTCCGTGACATGGATCACAGCAGGATCCTTTTTGACCCACCTCCTAGAGAGACGGAAATAAAAACAAAAATAAACAAATGGGACCTAATGAAGCTTAGAAGCTTTTGCACAGCAAAGGAAACCATAGACGGGACAAAAAGACAACCCTCAGAACGGGAGAAAATATTTGCAAATGAAGCAACTGACAAAGGATTAATCTCTGAAATTTAAAAGCAGCTCATGCAGCTCAATATCAAAAAGGCAAACAACCCAATCCAAAAATGGGCAGAAGACCTGGGTAGACATTTCTCCAAAGAAGATACGCAGATTGCCAACAAACACATGAAAGAATGCTCAACATCATTAATCATTAGAGAAATGCAAACCAAAACTACAATGAGATACCATCTCACACCTGTCAGAGTGGCTATCATCAAAAATTCTACAAACAATGAATGCTAGAGAGGGTGTGGAGAAAAGGGAACCCTCTTGCACTGTTGGTGGGAATGTAAACTGATGCAGCCACTATGCAGAACAGTATGGAGGTTCCTTAAAAAACTAAAAATAAAGCTACCATACGACCCAGCGGTCCCACTACTGGGCATATACCCTGAGAAAACCACGGTTTGAAGGGAGTCGTGTACCACAGTGTTCACTGCAGCTCTATTTACGGTAGCCAGGACATGGAGGCAACCTAGGTGTCCATCGATAGATGAATGGATGGAGGGGATGTAGCACATATATACAGTAGAGTACTGCTCGGCCATAAAAAGAAACAAAATTGAGTTGTTTGTGGTGAGATGGATGGGCCTGGAGTCTGTCATACAGAGTGAAGTAAGTCAGAGAGAGAAAAACAAATGGCGTGTGCTAACACATATGTATGAAATCTAAGAAAGGGAAAAACGGTGGTCATGAAGAGCCTGGGGGACGGGAATGGAGATGCAGATGTACTAGAGAGTGGACTTGGGGATATGGGGAGGGGGAGGGGTCAGCTTGGACGAGGTGGGAGAGTGGCGTGGACATATATACACTACCAAATGTAAAACAGATAGCTGGTGGGGGGCGGCCACATGGCACAGGAAGATCAGCTCGGTGCTTGTGACCGCCTAGAGTGGTGGGATGGGGAGGGTGGGAGAGGCAAGAGGGAAGAGATATGGGGATGTGTGTGTATGTATAGCTGATTCACTTTGTCACAAGGCAGAAGCTAACACACCACTGTAAAGCAATTATACTCCAATAATGATGTTAAAAAAAGAAAACTGCTATACAGAGACTAAAAACAAAATAATACATTTTAGAGAGGAATTGGGTGGGTGGATCCTTCAGAGCAAATATAGAGGAAAATCCTCTCTGAGAAGGTGACATTTAAGCTGCAACCTGAGAGAAGGATAAAGCAAGCATTCCACAGAGAGGAAGAAGCCAAATCAAAGAACCTCAGGCACGGATGTACCCCATGACTTCACAAAACTGTGAGCATGAATAGAAGCTGAGAAAAATGAGCGGGACACAAGAGCAGAGTGCAATGATACAAAGCACTAGCACCACAGATAGACAGTCCTGGATCTGAATCTGTGCTCTCTCACTTAACAGCTGTACACTTAGGAACGTTACTGAACCCGTCCAGTCTCTATTTCCTAATCAATGAATCGGGGCTAACATGGTTTTATGGAGAAACGCAAACATATGTAGCATGACACCTGACAGGTACTCACGTTAACATAAAGATGGACCCTGTTCCTTGATTTGTAAATTAGAGACAAATATCCGCTAAAAGCAGACGTGAGGTTAAGTTACAGCACTACCAACATTGAGTCATCCAACTCTGCAGAGGGACTATTTTTTTCTTAGGAAGTGACTAACAAAGAATTCTGGGTAAGGCCGTCAAAAATGAACTTTTTGTCCTTTGGGTCTTAGTAAACCAAAGGATAATCAACTTCTCACTAAATGGGGGTAGTACAATATAATGATTGCACTCTCTCTGGTCAACTTATACTATTTCATTTTAGTTTAACAGATTTTCATCCCTGAAGGAGTTTGGTACCCAATGGAAATAGACTTCTGATAATACAAAAGTAGGAGGAGCACCCTTCACTCTGACTCCTAGATGGTAATACTCAATAAATGTTCTCTTCCTCCTTCTAGATGTGGGCAAATACACTCTCACCTCAGCCCCTGAATCTTGACCTTCCAGCGATTTCACAAAAGAAAGAAATGACTGGGTATACTTGGCTCAGTGGCATATAAGGCAAAATATAGATCAGTTAAAAAACAAACAACTCTGAAAAATAATTCTCAGTTGATGGATCAGGTCACCCTTGGCATGGTTCAGGTTATAGCCAATGCAGAAAGTCAGATGCTTAAATGATACATGGGAAGCCTGTTGGTCCCTGGATGAAAGGCCAGGACAAAGAGCCAAACTCTCCAGCTATGGTCAGCAGCATCCACAGCCACAGCACTCCTGATTGAGACCTCAATTTGTTCACAAATACAATGGGAAGATCTCCTATACCCAGCACTAAAACTTTTAATCCAGTTGGAACCCCATCCTTTTCCTAAAATTGGCTTCAATTTGACTCCTCTGATAAAATCTATGACAAAAATATTCTAATAGTCACATCACTTTTAAAAAGACAATTGTCCACTCCCTTAAAACTACAGAATTATTCTTTTTCGGGATATAACTTTAAAAATATAAACTATCATTCTATTTAACAAATTGTCCCAGTGAAGAGTATTCAAGTCTTAACAATATTTTACCCTTTCACATTATTAAGAATATAAAACAAAAGACTGTTTATAGTTAGTTTTTGCTTTCTTGGCCTTTGATTCAGTGGATAAGTGATGGCTGTAGAATAGGTGACATAAACTTATGGAAAATGAAAATTACTACTAGTTACTAAAGATCCATATTCTATTAATAATGTTAAAAACAATTACGATAGAAGGATTTTGACAGTATCTCATTTTTTTGTTTATTTTGTTGACCTAACACCACCTTTATATAAACTGTCATCAAGACAATTTTCTGCTTTACTTTTAACTTAACCAAAAATAGAATCATCCACTGATGTACAATGACAGGCTTTATGCCAGAAAAAGCAAGATGTATTTAGTGAAATGAAGTAGAAAAACTCTCCCAAACACCCACTCATGTCTGCCATCAAGAATCACAGCAGTTTATTTGAAATACAGAATTCACTTGACTAGGACACAGTGAAATACAAGTCTCATTTTCCACATAAGGAGATCTTGAAAATCCCTATTAGGTCTAAAATCCCATCAATTCATAAATTTAATATATACTGAAAACACGAGGATCCCCTTTGATTTTTACAAATGAAGAAAGTAAATGAGATCATTATATATATAACTTTCAGGAACAAAGATGTTTAAAACTATCCTTACTTTTAAAAACTGGAACAAGTGACTACCCTCAAAGCACATCCAAGAATTAGACCTTACTTGTGAAAGTGTACTCCATAACTGGAAAATACAGTAAAAGGATGATGTGACTCTCATTTTATCCTGATAAGGAAATTTTCTCTTTTTTAAAATATTTACTTATTTGGCTGCACCGGGTCTTAGTTGCGGCATGCGGGCTCTTAGCTGCAGCATGCGAACTCTTAGTTGTGGCATGCATGTGGGAACTAGTTCCCTGACCAGGAATCAAACCCAGGCCTCCTGCATTGGGAGCACAGAGGAGTCTTAACCACTGGACCATCAGGGAAGTCCCAAGGAAAGTTTCTGTTGGCTTACAAAGTATTAACAGTCAACAGATTCTTGTTCTGAAGACACAAAATCAATTTGCACATGTTGTGAAACAAATACTTCAGGCAGATTATTAAAAGTGCTCTAATTATAACTGTTTCTTTAAAACTCAGATATTCTGATTTAGATATAATATTACCACCTTTGCTAGTTTGCAGGAAAACTACGCTCTGAGAGAGGCAGATCAGTAAGAATGGAGAGAGTGGATCATAAGAAATTAAATTTCCTGGGCTTCCCTGGGGGCACAGTGGTTGAGAATCTGCCTGCCAATGCAGGGGACATGGGTTCGAGCTCTGGTCTGGGAAGATCCCACATGCCGCGGAGCAACTGGGCCCGTGAGCCACAACTACTGAGCCTGCGCGTCTGGAGCCTGTGCTCCGCAACAAGAGAGGCCGCGACAGTGAGAGGCCCGCGCACCGCGATGAAGAGTGGCCCCCACCTTCCACAACTAGAGAAAGCCCTCGCACAGAAACGAAGACCCAACACAGCCAAAAATAAATAAATTTATTAAAAAAAAAAAAAGAAATTAAATTTCCTAATATGGTAGCAAACTAAATAACAATGGTACTAGCATAGCCATAGATAATATCTGTGCTAGAAAGCATAGCAACTGAAATCTCTCAGTAAAGAAAGGATTATCAAGGGAGCTGACATATTCAAGAGACAAAACTGTATAGATTTTCTGATTTTTACCTAGATCTGCTACAGTTCCTCCTTTAACAGGTGTATTTTCACTATCTTTCTTTGGGTTTACTAGAAAGAAAAAAAAGAATTATGTTTTAGGGGGAAAGTTCAACTTGTTTTTAAGAAAACAGAATAGAAGATTAAAAAATACACGACTCTCACTGCATCTCCACCATCATTCAGCACTTATCCTTGTGTAAAACCTACTCACCTTCATGTAAAAACCGCAAGCCCAGCTGAGAAACATTAACACTTAATGTAACAGACAATATTCTGTAATTAATTAAACAAGCAGCCATCTTTTTCATCATAAAAGCAAACAATACAGAAATAATAAACAGAGAGAAAACTCTGAAAAGAACCTTTCAACCACTTTACCAAAAGTATTTTTTGTGTTTTTTTGTGCACTTGTGGATTCCCATTTCTGTGCCATTCATTAAGACAGACAAATTGAGGGAGAACCAATACCTTTTATACATATATGTAGAATTCAAAACTGTGCTTATTTCCTTAGTACTCTACTTTTGTACTTAGGTTTCTACTTTTGTAACAGTGCGCCTGTGTGATCTTTCCATGTATTTTTAGTTACGTCTCTTTCGTTTTTAATAGACACTCTGTGTCCATGAGTGGATCATGAGGTAACTAGCCCTATATCAATGGAAACTTTATTTTCAATTTTTCATTACTGTGTAATCAACATTCTTTTATATTTATGCATGCATGTAATTACTTAATATGGATTATGAAATTAAAACTGTTATTGTACAGTTTTTTAAATTTAATAGATATAGCCAAATTGTGTTAAGTGCCTTCATCAATTTATACTTCCATCAATAGCATCTGAGAGTACTCACTTCCTCAGAACAGTTGTACTTTGGGGATCATCTACTTTCTAAGTTTTGGAAATCACACGGATGAAAAGTTACTTTAATGATTTACATATCCTTGGTTATGTGAGATTAAGCATCTTTTCATACATTTATTGATCCCAGGTTTTTTAATAAAATTACTAGTACATAATACTTTGTCCTTTATTCCATAAAGTTTAAGAATCTTTATACATATTTAGGGCTTTAATTCTTTGTTTTTTAAATGGGTAATGAATATTTTCTCTAAGACTAACACTTGTTTAAAGTACATTAGTATTTGGAAATTTACTTTTATAGTTTTGTTTTTATTTTATTTTTTTAAACTAATTATTTATTTTTTGGCTGTGTCGGGGGCCACACTGGGTCTTCGTTGCTGCGTGTGGGCTTTCTCTAGTTGCGGTGAGTGGGGGCTACTCTTCGTTGCAGTGTGCAGGCTTCTCATTGCGGTGGCTTCTCTTGTTGCGGAGCACAGCCTCTAGGCACGCAGGCTTCAGCCATTGTGGCATGCAGGCTCAGTAGTTGTGGCTCGCAGGCTCTAGAGTGCAGGCTCAGTAGTTGTGGCACGTGGGCTTAGCTGCTCCACGGCATGTGGGATCTTCCTGGACCAGGGCTTGAACCCGTGTCGCCTGCATTGGCAGGCGGATTCTTAACCACTGCATAACCAGGGAAGTCCCTACAGTTTTGTTCTTAAATTGAGCACTTTAATCCACCTGAAGTTTAAATTCTTATATACGATACAAAGAAAAATACTAAAATTTACAGGACTTGTGGAACAGTCTGATCTTTTCCCATTTATTTGTGTTGCTAAATTCATAATAATTTAAATTTATTCACAAATATAGATCTACATTTGAATTTCCCATTCTATTTTTTCTTTTTTTGGCTGCGTTGGGTCTTTGTTGCAGCATGCAGGATCTTTCATTGAGGGTGCAAAGGCTCTTCGTTGCAGCACGAGGGCTTCTCTCTTAGTTGTGGCGTGCCGGCTCCAGGGTGCGTGGGCTCTGTAGTTGTGCTTGAGCTCCAGGACGCATGGGCTCTGTAGTTTGCAGCACTGGGGCTCTCTAGTTGAGGTGCACGGGCTCAGTTGCCCCACAGCACGTGGGACCTTAGTTCCCCAACCAGGGATAGAACCCGTGTCCCCGCATTGGAAGGAGGATTCTTTACCACTGGACGACCAGAGAAGTCCCTGAACTGGCCATTCTATTCCACTGATGAATGCAGCCATTCTTGCGTCTAAACCATACTACATTAATTATTATAGCTTCCCAGTTTTAGATGGTTATCTCTTAGGACTATCACCACCTTCATAGTTTTTATTTAAAATTATTCTTTTGATTGCCTTTGTGAATGTTCTCTTCTATATGACCTTTAAAATATATTTGTGTGGTTTTTACTGCCCAATTTTGTATAACACAGTGATTTTTAGAAACTCATATAACATTATAGATGACTATATTTTTCATTTCTTAAAAATACAAATGACTACTTAAAAAAGAACAAAAAAGAAAAATGTAGGGATTACAACACACATCAAAGTAAAATACATGAAAACATTACAAGACAGGAGAGGGCATAGGTTAGATTATATTATGGTAAATTTCATACATTTTTATCTCAACTAGACAACAGTGATTCTAAATCGATTTGATAAATTAAGGATATATTATATACTGTAATCCCTAGAGCAACCACTAAGAAAAATATAGCTAAAAAGCAAATAGAGAACAAGAAAATCCATAGACAGGAAGTAGTATAGTGGTTGCCAACACATGGGGAAAGGGAATAATTTGGGCTAACTCCTAATAAGTACAGGGTTTCTTTTCATAGGGATGAAAACATCTGGAATTAAGACAGTGGTGATGACTGCACAACATAGTGAGTTTACTAAAAACCACTGGAGTGATTAAAATACACTTTAAAACGGTGACTTTTATGCTCTGTGAAGTTTAAAACTATGCTATATATAGGGATTTCCCTGGCGGTCCAGTGGTTAAGACTGCTCTTCCAATGCAGGGGGCATGGGTTCGATCCCTGGTTGGGAAGCTGGGATCCCACATGCCGCGCTGCATGGCCAAAAAAACCACAACAAAACAAAACCAGGCTATATATAAAAGAAACCATGTAAGTTCAAAAAGAAAAGAAAATAGCGAGGGGCTAGAATAGAACACTAAAAGCTAAAGAGGAAATGAGAGGGACAAATGGGAAAAAAACAGCATGATTGTAGACTTAAACCCAACCATATAGATAATTATGTTACATTTAAGTAGACTACATACTCCAATTAAAAACAGAAAATGTGTATATTGGGGGAAAGAACTAAGTCTCCACAAATTGATGTTTAAAAGCAATGCTTTACATAATCAGAGTGAAAGTAAAAGAATGCCAGAGAGGTACAAATTGAAAACATAAAATGTAAGAAAAAATTTATAGGACTGCTGAAGTCTTAAGTTCAGTGGGGACTAATAAAACATAGAAATTTAATGAAAAGGATGTGGTGAGATGAGGTTTTATTATTATCAGAGAACTTAGATTTCAAGACAAGCACTAACATGGCACCTAACATGATACAAGCCTCAATTCATCAGAAGAACAACGATGATCTAGATGTATATGCCCTTAAACAGCAGAGCTTCAAAGTACAAGAAAATACAGGAAGAAAAAAATTTAACAGGAATAAAGGGACAGACAAATCCACAATCACAGTTAAAAAGGTCTAACATCTGCCTCCCAATAACTGATTTAAATAGGTTTAATTGTGCATAGATACATACTCCATTTTTCCATACGTATATTGATTCTGTTGGGATTTTAAAACCATTAACTTTAAAGCATTACTAAATTTTGAGAACTTTTTGATCACAGTGTGTTTTCCCGATAAATAGCAAAAGTATACCAAAAGACAGGAAAAGAGGGAATTTCACATACGTTAACCTTCAAGGGGTAATCTATTAATATTTGAAAGTTAAGAACTGGAGACACAGAGCAAGAAGTGAATCATCCCATGGCACCGCTGAGAATAATTAAATCACGTCTAACACTCTCACAGTCTAGGCAAAAGGATACAAACCATTTTTTGGAAGAACCACCTCCTCTATGTTGGGTACAGGTGTTGGGTCTTCCATGTCCTTGGTAAGATCTTCTTGCTCATCTTCCTCTTTCTGACTTCTCCGCTTCCCATAAAGACTAGCTTGGCTACAACATAAAAGATACAAAATCACAAACAAGACTGACGATAGCTAGTTACAGCAAACAATTTCAGAGGCTTTAACTACACTGTTAGAGAATCTATGTTCAGAATCACTTTAAAAGACAAACAGAAATCAAAAAAGTTAGATACATTCCCTAAATTACATCTAACCAGTCAAAAGGAAAAGAAAACTTTTAGGGCACAAGAAATGACCACAGAAATTCTGCAATACAAATTTGCAGACAGTACCCTAAAAGGTGCTTAGTGTAATAAAAAAACATCTGCTACAGAAATACAGCACATATTTTATCTCAGATCATAAAGAATCACTTACATAAGAAATTTTCTCAAAGATATATACAAATAACTGCTTTTTGGATTTCTTTGGTTTTCTGTATTTTCCTGGCTCTTCGTAACATCCAAACATCAGGAACTGCAAAGTAAAATCACTTAGGACAGTACTAACTTTTGTATTTTGTAAAAATTGTCATTGTTCTTTAACCACCTGAATTCAATCAAATCAACATTTATTTTTAAAACTAACATATGCCAGGGCTTCCCTGGTGGCGCAGTGGTTGAGAGTCCGCCTGCCAATGCAGGGGACACGGGTTTGTGCCCCGGTCCGGGAAGATCCCACATGCCGCAGAGCGGCTAGGCCCATGAGCCATGGCCACTGAGCCTGCGCATCCGGAGCCTGTGCTCCACAACGGGAGAGGCCCGCGTACCGCAAAAAACAAAAACAAAAACAAAAAAAAAACTAACACATGCCAGAAAGCATATTAAAGTTCAAACAAGAATGGAATGATTCCTTACCTTGAGGAATTACAGGGAATTCAGGACAGAAATCATTAACTACCTCATATAATGTGATGTGTACCAATACAAAGAAATGAATACAAGGACCACAAAAATACAACTCAGACAAAGAGAACTGTAACAATTTACTAAAAGGTTGGCAATGTTTCAGGATGATGAGTAAAAGCATAAAAGCTTAAGAAAAAAATTCCCCGTTTTGGGGTAGTAATCTAGAATACACCGACAAGGGAGGCAGAATGGAGAAAGAGCTTGCTGAGTCCTCACACTGCTGAGAGAACGCTCCAAGTTCTCTTTTTAGAGGGATAACATGTTGGCATAGGTTAGAATAAGGTATACAGAGTAAAAAAATTTGTTTAATAAAAATTACATGACAATTTTTTTTTAAGCCTATGAAACTAAAGGTGGCAAGGAGGTAAAATACTTCAAAATGAAGAAAAGATGCAGGGAAGATGAATAAAACAAATGTTAGGAAAACAGGTTTCAAGATGTTTTAGTTAAATAGACTATTCTAAGGGGAGACTTAAATGAGCAAAGTCCTGCTCATTAGAAGGCAGATGCATTCAATTAAAGGACGCGCATATATTTATTTTGGGAAACTAAATTTGGTGGGTATTATACTCAGAGTAGAGGCTAAATGCCACCACTGTGAGCATCCCAGACAACACATTTTGATTCTGTGACCACTCATGTCCTGGCAGCCCATCTTAGCCCATAAAGGGGAGAGTAGCACATTGATTTCAGGCCGGGAAACATTTGGAAAAGTTGTTATGATATTCTTTACAAGGATCTCAGGTAGCTCTGAAATCTCTGAACATCAACAATAAGTTTCAGAATGCAAGTTTAAGAGATAAGGTTACCCTCAATAATCCCCAAGAAAAACCTATTTTGTTCTTTTAATTTTTATGTCACAGTACATGTGACTTGATAAAATAACAAAAATCTTTTTATAACTGTAACTGACTCATTAATATTATTTATAAAACTAAATAAGAGTTTCTTAACTTCCCTAAAAGCTTTTACGCATGGTTAAGAACGCTTAAGTAACCTTACCCTTCAAGAAATAACGTGATTCAAGGCATGTTCTGGGCAACAAAAGGCAAATTTGGCTAGAGAAGAATGTCACAAAAGGAAGCTGATGGAGAGAAGATGACTGCACTGTAAAGATCTACTTGACAACAGCCAGAAAGTCGACAAATTTACTACCACATGAAAAGAATAAATTTTGCAAACTGTCATTTTCTAAAACTAAACTATAATCTCTGAAAAAATGCTCAAAATATATTTTGAGGGACTTCCCTGGTGGCCCAGTGGTTAAGATTTCGCCTTCCAATGCAGGGGGTGTGGGGTCGATCCTTAGTAGGGGAGCTAGGATCCCACGTGCCTCCCCACCAAAAAAAACAAAGACATAAAACAGAAGCAATATTGTAACAAATCCAATAAAGACTTTAAAAATGGTCCACATCAAAAAAAGTGTCTAAAATATGTTTTGAGCTAGACAACCCTGAAATTATTAACTATCTACTTAGTACATAATCATAAAATTATTATTTACTGTCTACCATTTACAGGCATCTACTTCAGGCCAGGCACTGTGCAAGGTCTTTAAAGTCTCACTTAATCCTCACAACAACCTATTCAATAGAAACCAAAATCTCTACTCAAGCAAGATTCACTAAGTACAAACGTGACTTACTGAATAAGGCACTACACTGCTGCAATTTGCAGAATATGGAGCAGACAGAGGTTCAACTCCTCTATAAGTCATTTGGATCATGTAGGGGACAGGTGGTAAAACTGGAGAAAGACAGTAACTCGTGAATATAATTTCTTAAATTCCTTACCAACCACACTTCTCAATACAAACACTGATACAGAAAAAACGTTCTATTCAGAGATAGAAATGTATAAAATTGACATAAGATGCCCATAAGATAACATCCCATAACAAGATGAACTATCAAAGCAAAGACTTCCAACCAAGTCAAAGTAAGACAAACGTCCAATGTAAATGTAAAAATCTGCAAAGTTCTTTAGTCTGTTTCAGTGCCTTCTGAATCATGCTGCAGTTCTTACCCTTTCTTCCCGCTCTTCTTCCGGGATTCTGTGGGTGTGGGAGGTGGAGGGGAAGGTGAATGTTTCCTCTTTCGAGCATTAGCTGATGCTTTTCTATCTCTTCTCTCTGGACTTCTGACTGGCTAGGAAGAAGTAAATGGAAGTAAATATCGGCTAGCTTTGCTGACTCCTCAGTTTCTACAAACCCCTTGTCCAAAGGTGAGTTTTCACAAAGATAATACCAAACACAAGTGCGCAGAGGAAATGAAAGGCACAACATTAAGCATCCTCGACCATAAGCAGTCAGGAGACTTTCCCTGACCTTCCAGGTGATGCACCATCAATGGATATATTAGAACCATCCCACAGGTATTCAAACTATGCTACAAAACAGACATGCCCAAACCCCTCACAACTAAAAACTGTTCCTGCTCAAATTCTGTGTTCCCAGGTGGGAAAAGCATTTTCAATAACCACTGGAAAAATATGAAACACATGCTATTAAATTAATGAAATACAAAGACTGGCTGAATGATCTTGTGAAAATGTACCAGAAACTACTCCTAGTTCATCATTAAAAGGAATATAAGAGAAAATGACTCAAAAGAGGTAAAATTTTACAAGACTGCATCTTATGATTTAAAAGTCAACCCACAGGGGCTTCCCTGGTGGCGCAGTGGTTGGGAGTCTGCCTGCCGATGCAGGGGACACGGGTTCGTGCCCCGGTCCGGGAAGATCCCACATGCCGTGGAGCGGCTGGGCCCGTGAGCCATGGCCGCTGAGCCTGTGCGTCCGGAGCCTGTGTTCCGCAACGGGAGAGGCCACAACAGTGAGGCCCGCGTACCGCAAAAACAAAACAAAACAAAAAAAAGTCAACCCACAGGTGTAAAACTATCCCTATCTGCAGATGACATGATCTTATATATGGATAACCCCAAGGAATCCACAAAAAAACTATTAGAGCTAATAAACAAGTTCAGCATAGTTGCAGGCCATACATCAATATACAAAAGTCAGCCTGTAGATGATAAATTTAATACCAATTTAATAAAACAGACCATAATAAAGAAAATACACCTAAAATGATCCACAGTATTGCATCTGAGGTTGAAAAACGAATCAGAGATTAAAACATCAATTAGACATTAATGATTGGGACTTCTCTGGTGGCGCCGTGGTTAAGAATCCGCCTGCCAATGCAGGGAACACGGGTTTGAGCTCTGGTCCAGGAAGATCCCACATGCCGCGGAACAATTAAGCCCGTGTGCCACAACTACTGAGCCCGTGTGCTCCAACTACTGAAGCCAGCGCACCTAGAGCCTGTGCTCCACAACAAGAGAAGCCACCACAATGAGAAGCCTGTGCGCCACAATGAAGCATAGCCCCCACTCGCCGCAATGAGAGAAAGCCCACACGCAGCAACGAAGACCCAACGCAGGCAAAAAAAAAAAATATCCAAAGCAAATAGGGATGAACTAAAAATAAAAAGATATGAAAAAGACTCAGTTTTTAAATATTTTTCTTAAAGATAAAGAATATATGGTGTGTGACAGACTTTTAGTAAGAAAGTCTTGGGGCTGAAAATAGGTATGAAAGAACTACACTTTCTAAATTATTGGTTAAAAGTATATGCCTCAAAGATTTTTTTCAAAAAACTAAAAAACAAAACCAAAAGCAAAAATCTTAAGTGTCCCCAATGAAAAAAGACTTCCGGAATCACAGGTATCTACCTGAAGCTGTCATAACCCAACACTAACACATCTAAGCCTTCTCAGTCTCAAGTCTTCCTCTAGTGACACACCTACCTCCCAACTTGTGACTTATAACAAAACATGGATAAATATTTAAATGATTGGGCTTCTTAAAGGATTAAAGAGTATTAAATGTCAAGTCCCCCTACCTGAAAAAAGGACTGAACTGTAACTATGAGACCTTTAAGGCCTATACTTTATACTAACTACTATATGTTCCTTAACAAAGCTATTAAAAAATATTAAAACTAAATCAGTTTTCCCTTGGAAAATGAAGAGCTAAGTTAAATTACCCCATGATGACATTTGGCTCACAAAATTAATACTCAGATCTAGAGAACAAAATCAGTTGTACTACCTTGCACACTGCATGGGCCACTTTAAATCTTAATGACCCTCTGAGATTCTCATGCCCCTTTTTGGGGGATGCCAGCTCCTGAGATGGTTGTTATGGCCATTTAGTAACTTTTATATATACTTGATGGCTGACAGTTTATTAATGAAGATTTGATAACATTCAGGCCAAGAAAGAAGAAAACACCAAGTGAGAAAAATGGTGCCAAACCAAATACCTCTTCATTCTTTGTTGAAATTCGCTGACGAAAACTCACGGGCTTCCTGTTCTCATCCACCTCATAATCCTCCTCATTCATCCATTCATTGAAAACATCAGTGTCCAAAATCCATTTTGCATGAACCTAAAGTCACATCAAAGCATGAATATCTACATAAATAATAAATCACTACAGTTTTTAAAGTAAAGTAGCTGATTTATTACACTCAAAGCCTCAACTGCATAGAAGAGTTTAAAAATACGACTATTAGTGACATATGAGTGGCAACTTTACCACTTCAATTTTCATTCCATGTCTTTTACTGAGTAAACAGTAAAAAAGCATGACTAGTTTTGTGTAGGCTTTGATAACCAAGACCCTGAAATTGGATAATCATGTCATCTTTTTTATTTCAGTTTTATTTAGGTGTAAATGAAAAATAAAACTGATTTTAAGATTTTTATTTAAGGTGTACGTTGTGATTTGATATACATACACATTGTGAAAGGATTCACCCCCCCCCAGCAAATTAATACATCCATCCCCTCACATATTTATCTTGTGTGCGTGTGCACGCGTGTGCACACGAGAACACTTAGGTCTACTCTCTTAGCAAATTTCAACTTTACAGTACAGTGTTATCAACTTTTGTCACATTTGACATTAGCTCCTCAGACCTAATTTATCTTATAGCTGAAAACTGGTACCCTTTTACCAACCGTTTCCTATTTCTCCTACCCCCCAATCCCTGGCAACCACTTTTCTACAGTTTCTAGGAGTTTGACTTTTTTTTTTTCTTTAAAGATTCCACATATAAGTGACACCATGCAGTACTTGTATTTCTCTACCTGGCTTATTTCACTAATCCGTGGCATCTTCATCTTCACAAAAATCAGTGACAGAAACATTCAAAGGCAAAAGGCCAAAGTAAATCATTGCTTTAGGCATAAAGAATGTCTCTAGGTTTATACATTCGATAACATTCTAAGAAATGATGAAAGAGGACATTTACTGACATGTTGCCCAGCCCTGTCAAGTACACATGGTGCTCTAAAGAGGCCTTTCAGGGACAGCCAAGGTTGGGACAGGGTGGAGAAGTGAGAGTCAGATTTGGGGTTCTTCCCAGTCCTTTACATGGCCACTTCTTTTTTTTTTTTTTTTTTGTTAACGTTTCTAAGAATAAAAGGAAGGGTTCTCTGGATGTCATACAGATACACATGTAGATACGGATATATATAGATATTTAAACCACAGCCCTAGCCTCTATAATACTTCTATTCATTCAACAGTATTTCTCAAAGTGAGCACAATTGGAATTGGGGACTAGACTTCTTTCCTGTGTGGGACTGATGTTCAGTCATGGGTGATGTGTGTGTGTGTGTGTGTGTGTGTGTGTGTGTGTGTGTGTGTGTGT